>NC_044551.1:137525934-137775934 GCF_007565055.1 Rhinopithecus roxellana | reverse complement strand
TATATCACTTTTTTCCCTCCCTGTATTACATATATATGCCCACAAACACATGTATTTGTGGACTGATTACATAACCTCTGCGCCTGTCTTTCCATTCACAAAATGGAGATAATAATAGATTGTTGTAAGGACTGAATAGATTGATCCATGGAAAGTGTGTAGCACATAGTAAGGGCTGTATAAACATTGTGGTTTTGTTGTTTTCTTGCTCCTTCCTATTACATCATTCCTTTCTTTTTTTAGTTTAATTACTGTCCCATTCCCATTGTCAACTATTTTTATGTCACCAAAATCCCAATTGTAAGTTTTAGGCTTAAAGTGTTCAGAGAGTTCTACGGTGTTGATTCAACTTAACACATTTTAAAAGCCTACCTCTTGTGTTAGAAGAATTTTCAGGTATGAAGGGGAAAGTCCACATATAAAAAGAATCATCCTCTCTTTTTGACACTGAGGAAACTCACATTCCATTAAGAGGAGGAGGATGAGAAGTATACAATGTAGTAAAACATAACATGAGATAAAACAAAAGATAGTGAGAGAAGTCACAACAAAATGCATGATGGAAAAGCATTTTTGCTGGAAGTCAGGAGACCCGTGCTCTAATTCAGGATTCAATACTTAATGGACAAATTTCCTGAGGCAAGTTGTTGAACCTTGGATAAGCAGAGAGATATGATGAGTAGGCACTTCCATTTGGAATTAGACTGGGTGTATCACCATCTGATTCTACCATTTACCCACTGTGCACCTTTGGACAGGCTACTGGACTTCTCTGTACTTTTGTGGTTTAATCTATAAAATGAGGATGATGATAACACTATCCACTTCCTGCAGCTGCTGTGTAGATCAAACGAATTAAAACATGTAAAGTTATTAGAATACTACTTGCCATTAAGTATACTCCTTAAAATGACAGCTATTTTAAATATTTCTGAACCTCAGTATCTTTCAATGTAAAATAAAGATAATTGCCTTTAACAATCTGTCTTATAAAATTGTTGTGAGATAATTTATATGAAAGTGCTTTGTCAATCATTGAGTATATAATATACAAATGTATAATGGTGTGTATAATATAATAATGAACACTAATACTAGTAGGTAACAGATAATTCCTTCTCAGAGTATCCTTCAGCCATCTTATAGATGGAAATTTCACTTGGAGTCCTTCCTAAATGCACCAAAACTAAAATGAAACCTTTACTTCTATCTTGCTGGAATTCTAATCAATGAGAATTCAAGACAATGGGGACAATAACAAAAAATGTTATGGAGTTTATTTTTTTAATAATCATTTGAATGGACTGTCTTAACAGATGAACCTGTAGGCATTGATGACCACATTTTTAAAATGATATTAGAGTAAATACAGAATATTCAGTCTTTTAAAAATGTTAACCACTTGGGATGTCTGTTGACATTTTGCAAAGCAAACCATAAATGTACTTAAACCGATGAGTAAAACATGAAAATTAAAAATCAGCCCATCTTTTCTCTGAGTACCTTTTTCAAATGGCACAGAGAACTTTACACAAGCTCTAGGCACCTCTATATTTAATTCCTAGGGGCAATGGTATTCATCAGTGCATTAAGCAGCCTGGTCAGGTACTGCTGAGTCAACCTCGTTCTGGGACCCTCCTTGCTTGTGAATGCAGCACACAGGCCTTAAGATGTCATTATTCCGACATTATGATAAGGCATTCACTTATGCTGCTTTACAGGAGAAAGAACCAGAGTTTAAAAAGCCATAGCCACCGATTTATATTATGCTACTGTAACACTTTTAAACAGAATCTCATTTTAAAACACAGTGCCTGCAAGAGAAAAAGCTTCACTGGCTTAATCCATGATTATGAAACTGGTGATCATTTGGAAAGTGCCTCTTCTTTTTTTTTTTTTTTTCTGTTTTTTCTTTTTCCATCAATAGTTTAATTTTCATTAGAAATCACAGTCTTGGTACTAAGTCAGCACCAATTTAGTTATAGCACAAAGCACAAAGGTGACCTTCGCTTGCTTGTTTTTTGTGTGTGTTTTTTGTTGTTTTGTTTTATTTTTTGTTTTTAAGACAGAGTCTCGCTCTGTCACCTAGGCTGGAGTGCAGTGGCACAATCTCGGCTCACTGCAGGCTCTACCTCCTGGGTTCAGGCCATTCTCCTGCCTCAGTCTCCCAAATAGCTGGGACTGCAGGTGCCTGCCACCATGCCCAGCTATTTTTTTTTTTTTTTTTTTTTTTTTTTTTTGTATTTTTAGTAGAGATGGAGTTTCACCGTGTTCGCCAGGATGGTCTCAATCTCCTGACCTTGGGATCTGCCCACCTTGGCTTCCCAAAGTGCTGGGATTATAGGTGTGAGCCACCACACCCGGCTGGTGATCTTCTATTAATGGAAGAACTACTGTTAAGTCACTGGACTGATGAGCTTCACAGGGCCAACACTTCTTAGCTTGGACATGCTTACTAAACAAGTTATGAGTGCATGCTCTAAATTACCTTGTATGAATAAGGGCTGTAAACTAGGTTATTTTGAGGAAATGACCACTTTTTCAAAATCTTCAAAGTGCACCGGGAAACATGAAGCTTGGGTGTGTTGTAATTAATTGGGAAAACGGTGGATGCCTCGATCATTGCATTTGGCATGATTAATGAAAGAGGTCTATCACAGCAAAGTCTAGGGTTCATAAAGCGATTCTTGCCGGGGGAATCTTAAATCATAAATAGCAACACGTTTAGTCCTCTGCCCTTTTATAAGAGAAAATTGTGGCACAAATAAGGTAGGCTTTTTTTCCAAGGTGGCACAGAGCTTAACAAAGTCAAAATGTGGCATTTACATCCCTTGATTTATAACCTTTATAATGTTTACTTAAGAATGTATCCAAAGGAAATTCCTATTGTTTATTTTGCTATTTGTTTAGTTGAATTGTTAGTTAATACTTTTTTCTAGTGTCATTTGCCAGAGGGTGATGCTGATTATAAGAACTAAAACTAGGGATGACATGCAGTCTCACATTTAGCAACCGGATACAATTTTAAGTTCAAAACACAGCCTATTCTAGCAAGAGCACTAGGATTAGACAATAGCACACCTTCAATCCCAATACTGCCATCAGTCTTTACAGTTGGGACTGTCCTTTCTTGACTCTGAACCGCACCCAAAAGGTCGTCAATCTGTGAATGTTTATTTACACTTCTTCTTACCATCTTGCACATTATTGACTCTTATAGCTGCCTTCGAAAGAGAGCTTTCATATAGCCATGAGAAACTAGAGATTTTTTAAATAAATAAATAAATAAGGCTATAAATATAAACAAAGAGTTGATATTTGACTTTGGAATTCAAGGGATGCATTAATAAGTGCTTATGTACCCACAGGCTTCCTTACTCTGTGCCCGAACTCAGCACCCAATCTATGTACCCCAGCTATCAGCTTTTCAGGGTCCTGATGAGAAACAAACAAGAGGAAATGAAACACTTGAGTGTTGACAGTACAGACCAGAACCTGGAATTACTGTGAATCCTTACAAGTGTTCAGAGCTCCTTCACTGGGGATGTGAATTTGTCATCGGGTATCAAATGTATGGGGACGCTGCCTGCCAGTAAAGATCCACTCAGACCTCAGAAAGCAAAGGTCAATCTTTCAAGGAGAATTTAGGAAATATTTAGAAACAGGGAATAATTCCACACTAGGAAATCCATAGGTGCTCAAAGAATAAGAAATTTAAATCCTCCACTACATATATGTAAGTTCACACATGCTGATCATCAACCGGCATCTTTAGTGAGTCTCTTCTATTGAACTCACTACAGTAAGTAAGCTGAAGGGCAACTTCTGAAAGACTGTCAACATGTGTGTGTTTTTTATATAGTTGGCTGGGTAGGTTTTTACCTAGGTCTACACAGTAACACCAGATTATATATTAGCTTCTCAGGGGAAATAACTGTACACACTAATTACATGTAATACAATAGCCATTCACAGAAGATCCCCATTATACATGACAACAATGAACCCAGTCCCTGGAATCAAGAAACTGTACATCAGAAACAACTCAAATGGCCTTCAACAACGGTTAAAAGGATAAACCATCTGTGGTACATTCATGCAATGAAATACTACTCAGCAATCAAAAAGAGCAAACTGTTGATACACTCAACAATACAGATGAAGATCAAATTCATTAATGCTAGTAAAAAGAAGCCAGAGAGAAGAAAGCTACATGCTGTATGATTCTATTTATATGACATTCTGTAAAAGACAAAACTACAGGAATGGAAAAGAGATCAGTGGTTTCCAGGGTTACAGGATATAGGGAGGGACTGACTACAAAGAGCAGCACAAAGAAGTTTTGGGGGATGATGGAATTCTATTTCTTGCTTGTGGTTGTGATTACATTACACATTGGTAAAACTCAAAGAATTTATATCCTGAAAAAGTGAATTTTGCTGTATTTAAACTAAATATCAAAAATGTAAACACTTCACATAGTTTATTTCTCATTCTCATGTATTCAAGAATTGTCTTTCAAATATTCCTACTAAACTCCTGCTTATCACTTTCAAGAATTTAGCTTCAATGTCAACTCTTCTATAAAGCCTCCCCATAACTCTATGTTCCCGCTTCTAAGATTTTTTTTTAAGAAAATAAACATTACTCATATAGCCAATATCCTTCTCTTCTAGGGGTCTCCTCCATGCTGGAGTTGGCACGCATTCTTCCCCAACATGCTTTTGTATTTTTATTACATAGTTATGTACCAACAAATTTTGTTACGGGGAGGATAATTTTATGTTAATAGTTATTAATATTACATCAATGTCACTTTTTTTTTTTTGAGACAGAGTCTTGCTCTGTAGCCCAGGCTAGAATGCAGTGATCTTGGCTCACTGCAACCTCTGCCTCCAGGGTTCAAGCGGTTCTCCTGCCTCAGCCTCCCGAGTACCTGGGATTATAGGCCTCTGCCACCACGCCTGGCTAATTTGTGTATTTTTAGTAGAGACGGGGTTTCACCGTCTTGGCCAAGCTGGTCTCGAATTCCTGACCTCGTGATCCACCCTCCTCGATGTCCCAAAGTGTTGGGATGACAGGCGTGAGCCATCGCGCCCGGCCAAAATCACATGTATTTTTTGCAATTTGTTTTTTTTTCATCCAACATTGCTTTTAAGATAGTCCATTCTTAAAGAGTATTTCACTGTAGGAATATGCCAATACATTTATTCACTACACTTTTGACAGATATTTAAGCTGTTTCCATGCTCCAAGTTACACTGTGCCACATTTATCTGTTATCATATCTCTTCTTCTTCTTGCAACACGATGAGCAATTCCAGAACAAAAAGCATCCAGAATTCCTATCCCTTTCCCTAATTTCCGGTACACCTATAAATCACTGCCTGCGAAATGTGTTTCGCATGGAAAAAGATGCTGTGTACCTGGCACACAATAAGCACCACTCCATAAAAATGTGTTGAAAGAATAAAAGCTGACAAAATGTTATTTTAAATTTTGGACTCTCTACTCACTTCTCCATGGTGTAAGATTTAAGGGGGAACTGACTCAATTCTCACTGAAAAGTCCTTTAGTATTCCAGTGTGGACGTAAAGAAATCTATGAAACAAGGTCACTTCACAATTCTCTTGCTTTCGCGTTAGAGGATCTCAAAGCACTACACAAACTGCGATTTTCTCCAGTGATTTTTCCTCTCAATGTGCCTCAAGGTCAGTTCAGCGCAGTATTTAAAGCTTGAATACTCTTCACCAGCAGCTGTAAAGGGCCGGGAAACCAGAGTCTGGATGTAAATAACAGTAACAAACTATTCCCGGGTCTTTTTTCTCGAGGAATTTTTTTCTTTTCTTTTCATGGGTCCCCGTTTGCGCTCTTTGTCGGCTTAAACGTCCTAGACCAGGAGCCGACAGGGAACAGCCCACCTGCAGCAGGTCTTGGGCCACCGCTCGCCCCGCCCCCCATCTCCATTCCTCACTCGCTCTCCCCGCTCCTATTAAGCAGATCTAACGCTGGGTGATCTCCTCTCCAGTTTTTCGTGGTTTCATTGTAGCCTTGATATACAAGACAAATGCACACTGTACTCTGGGCTTACAAAACCATCTATCATCATCCTTTGGACGTGACCAATACACTGTGTGTTTCAGAGAAATTAATCTGGTGTTTAAGGGGAGAAAGGCATTTCCAACTCAGTCTCCGTGCAGAACCTTCCCGCAAACCCTGTAGCGGCATTTTTCGACACTTTTCTCCTCCGTTCGGCAAGCCTCAAACTTGACCTTCGAGAGGATTTTAAGGGGTAGAGCCTTCCTCCCTTTCCCTCGTCTGCTCCAAGAGCGCACGTAGGCCTTCTTCTGGGAAACAGCTGCTCGGGACCAGAGCTCGGAGAACTGCACGTCCAGGAGCGCGGGCGCGGCAGGGGAAACGGGAGGAGGCGGCGGCGGTGCGGAGAAGGGAGGAGGCGGCAGGAGGGGGCAGGAGGTGGAGGGAGGAGGAGGATCGGTCTGCATATGCATGAGGCACCCAGCACTGCCCTCTTCCCCGGCAGCTGCTCGGGCGGGGACGAAGTAGGGAAGGGTAGGGGAGGAGAGGAAATGAGGCTGGGGCGGGGCGGCCAGAGCAACCGCTGCGGCTGACGCGAGTTTAGAGAACGGAAGAGGTGATTTGCATGGCGCCTGATGATTGGCTGATGGCCGGGGGCTGGGTCTGAGAGACGACTCCTGAATGGTTTAACGGAGGAAATTACAAGATTCATTCGACTAAAGAAAGCCTGGGCGGGCCTGGTCGGCGCGATATGCAGCCTGTCCGCAAGGGGGCGCGATGGCCTATCTTTGTTCTGGTTAAAGACTCCTTTTCCCTCCTCCCCCGCCCCCGCCTTCACCCCCACCCCCACCCCCACCCCCACCCCCCATACACAGACACACACGCAGAAAGTGCAGAGAAACCCTGTGATCCAGTCAACTGGCTCTGCCCCGTCTATTAAGAAAGATGAACACTCCTTTCCCTTCCATCTCCTTCATGGGAGACCACTTTTCATTTCAGATTATCACATCAATAAATATTCTTCGAGGAATAAAAAGACACTTTGCCAAAAGATAAGAGAATATATATGAAATGTGTGGATTGTGGAGAAAGACAATACATGAATGCAGGAGAATAGGCACATATATGTAAATGTACACATAATCACCTCCGAGAACGCAAAGCACGGGAGGCAGAGACAAACAGAACACCTGGAGAGAACACATATCGCTCACAAGGTCCTCACAGACTGTGCACGCTCTCCCACACACCAAGGCACACACCCACTGACCGTCACGCAGTTTCCCCCACCACACACACACACACACACACACGAACCTCAGAAAAGGCATCCAAATGAATTCACACTCAGAGGAAAGACTGCCGAGAAAATACTAGAGAAGAATTAAAATGGTTCATCCCTTCCCCCTCCAAAAAAAATACTCAAGCGAAATGACTGTATTTGCATAATACTAATATACGCAGGACGCAGACACGGGCAAGAAAAGAAAAAGGCTCCATTTGATGCACACCAGAGAATGCGTGTATACACACACACACAAACACGCACACGCACGCACGCGCGCCTGCGGGCGGGACACACCCACAGCCTATGTCCTCCGCCCACGGGCACGGGCAGAGCACCGATGCCATCAACAGCGCTCAGTACAGTTGTCCAGAAAACATCAATGTGAGAAAAACGAAAGAAAACCACCCTATTCAGCCACGGAAGCACCACTGGAGAACCGAGGTTTTCTAAACACACACACATACACAACAGGCACACACACACCCCCTTGTTAGACAAGAGAGTTGAGTTCAAAGAAATAATAGATGCACAATGGATAACTGAGTGCTGGAGAATGTCATCCGCTTAAACAATACTTTGAAATTATTTCAGCCTGAAGATAGCTTTCTGGGTTGCTCCCTGAAAAAATCATACCTAAGAAAAATAAAATCTTCTCATTGCTCCTGCTTTCCTTTTACTTTCTTTTTTCTTCTTTTCTTTTTATTTTTCAGTGACCGAATAGAGGGAGAATCCCCTTTCCTCCAAAGGAGGGTAGCCCTGTTTTTGTTTTTCGAGTCCATGAGCTTACAGTTCATTTCCTAGTGCAGAAAGTGCCGGGGAGCGGTCCTCTGCAGCCTCACAGCCAGACAGCGCCACAAAAAGGCATTATTACACATCCCAAATAACGAGGGTTGTCTATATATTTACAAATCTGTTCAAACATTTAACCTTTTAACTTGCTAAATATCCCCCTCTTCTCTTTCTTTCCTTCTTGCACTCTCGGCTCTCCCCACTTCCTACTTTCTCCTCCTTTTCCTTTTTCTTACTAAAAGAGGTAGGGACGGGAAGCGCCTTTTCCTGAGTCCAAAATGAGTACAGGGACTCTGGGCTTTACCTGACCCTATTCGAATGCCAATTTCGTTTTCAGGCAATTGCGTCTTTGCCAGCCAAAAGATCGGGATTGGATCACCAGGGCTACATTTTTAAAGTAGAAGCTTTTATGTTGCCTTCCAGTTTTTAAACTGCCGCGGAAAAGCATCCCCTAAATCGGAGGGATTTTCCAGACCCTTTAAAAGTTGCCAGTACCCCCAATCCGTGATGTTTCCCTCCGGCCCGTCAAGTGACTAATAGAGGGGACCTTCTAAAGGCAGCCAGAAAGTTTCGACAGTATTTGGCGACCCAGTCAAGGCCGGGGTGCGGCACACTCCTACTGCAGGGGCCAATTTGGAATTCCATCTTTGAGCATTTCTCACTGCCCAATCTTTTCTTATGAGACTAATAACCTCATTTTCAGGGCCAATGTAAAATGTGAAACTATAGAGCCAATGGGCCTTTGATGCAGCAGAAGAGTTAGATTTCTCAAAAATTGGGGCATTCTTACTTTGATGCACAAAGAGAAAAGGAAACTTGTGCCTGGGGATGGTGGAAAGGCGCAGGCGGCGGGCTACCGCCCCGGGCGGTGCCAATGCCCTACTCTGCAGGCAGGTACCCTGGGTGGGCTTCCATTCAAAAGACCCGCAAACACCCTTACCCCAGGATCTTCACTCTTCGCCCAGGACTCTACTGTGACGAAATTTAAAGTGGCCTGGAGGGGCCTCCCCCTGCCATTCTAGGTTTTCTTTTCTAAAATATAAGAATTGCAAGAAAAATTCATTGCCTTTGAAGTTGAAACAGAAAGGGTGACTTCCTCTTGGCACATTTCCTCTGGCCTAGAACAATGACTTTAATTTGTGTTTGTTTGTTTGTTTGTTTGTTTGTTTGTTTCTGAGTAGTGGAAAAAATGAAACTGCAGTTTAGCGAGACATCATGTGTGTCTCGGATTTGTTCAGGTGTCCATAATATTTCAGCTTCTTCCAGCTTTAGATGAGTGCTAGCCTCTGAGGTGTCCCACCCGGGATCGGCCGGAAAGCAACTGAGGAAACCCAGCCCTCACCTTGGAAGCTTGCCTTCAGCAATCTCAAGTTGGGGTTACACTTCTCAGTGGTCCAATAGCCCGGAGACCCTGGGTATCCGCCAGTCGCTGACTCTGAAACGCGCCTGTCTGCGTGGTAATAATGACCTTGCTCGCGGCTGTCGGGGCTGGCACGCGGCACCAAGGGCACTAAGAGCCGACCAAACCTTGGACAAGGGGAAGGGGGATATGGATAACGTACATGTTTTAAAGAGGTTTACTGAAAACTTTTACAGATCCCAAATAGGAGATGGAAGGAAGGTTAAGTGAGTTAAAAAAAAAAAAAAAAAAAAAAAAGGAAGAAGAAGAAAGAAGAAGAAGAAAGAAGAAAGAAAGAAAGAAAGAAAGAAAGAAAGAAAGAAAGAAAGAAAGAAAGAAAGAAAGAAAGAAAGAAAGAAAGAAAGAAAGAAAGAAAGAAAGAAAGAAAGAAAGAAGAAAAGAAAGGAAAAGAAAAGAAAAGAAAGGAAAAAAAAAGTGTGTTTACTCTTTGTACCATGACAGATCCGGAAGGAAAAACGGTGGCACTAGATTATTATGCGGTGCTTTCTGTAAAATGCCATCAATTTGCATGCTTGTGTGATGGTCAGGACATTTTCCCCCTATTGCACAAACCCCTTATGAAAACTGCAGGCAGTTTAAGAGTTTTCCTGTTCTTCCTGATCAGAAAAGATATTCATCCAGAGACATTATCTAAATCTGCAAAAGAATGAAGGCTGTTTGTCATTCGTCCTTCGTCTCCAGTAATGTGTGCCATCCAATTAGAAGCAATTTGAGCAATCAAGGCCGTTATGAGAGAAGGGGGTGTTAAAAATAGGTTTTCTATAGCCTCAGAACTCTAATTCGGAAGAAAATCTAAAATTACATATGTATCATTTCTTTATATAAAATAAATATATAATCTGAGTGTCTCCTGTTAGTTCTTATTTTTTCCTCCATGGTCCCTCCCCCATTGCCTGCCTTCCTTTTGGGAATTCATAGCCCAAGTCAAGTGTAAAGCTCGGATGAAAAGGGAGTAGAGACCCTAAAAAAAGTCTTTCTGAGACCTAACGAGAGGATCTGGAAGGGGCTTGGCCCAGTCTTTCCCGGGCTTCTGGCTGCTGTAGGCGCCCCTGATAGTGGTTGTTATCTGACTTTAATCCGCGGTAGGCGGAAAAGTCCCAAAAGTAGTATCCCGAGATGGAGGGACCCCCATCCCTCGAGTGGACTAGTACGACCCCGGGACCCTGAGGGTCAGGGGTAGTGGACTGAGAAGCTGGGCTATGGTCACTGGAGTCAAGTCAGAACAGCTGCTGGCACGCGCGTTCATCTTGAGGGTTAGGGGATGCAGAAAAAGAGCTAAGAGGATGTGTTGGGAGAAAGTGGGCAAGTAAAACATGTTTCCAAGCCCAACACGAGAGTAAAAAACGTTAAAAAGTAAAGCAAAATAAAGCATAGACCCCATGCAATGTCCTCTAGCAGCAGCGATGTGCTCAGGGTGTCACATCTTACTCATGTCCCGAATTCCCAAGGGGTGAGCGCAGAGTGGATCCAAGTCGGGACCTGGTGCCCAGGTGCACCAGTGGCGGACTCTGACGCCTCTTGTTTGCATTAAACCGGTCTCTTAGCATTGCTGTTTAAGAGGCGTCTTTATTCTCTCCAGCTCTCAGAAGAGAGTTGAAGAGAGCCGGTCGGGAAACCAACAAGAGCAAAGTTGGCAGAACTTCTAGGAAGTGCAGAGCCAGCGCTTGCTCTTCCTGCAGGCCCCGGAGTTGGAACCCACTCCTGATCATTTGATGCCTTTGGCCAGCTGGGTCAAGGTTTTCTGGAAATGAATGGTGTTCAAAGTTAAACACCAAAAACCTGAACCCTGAAAACCCTGGCGGGCAGGAGGGGCGGAGAGGAGTCGTTCACTGTACTAAGCCGAGCTCTGGGCCCAGAGCGACAAGAGTCGCTGAGGCAGGCAGGAAGTATCCCCTGCACTCCACGACTGGACATCAGCCGTCTCTAGCAAGCTGACAACCTCCGGAGTGAGAATTAATCACCTGGCAACAACTCCCTTCCAAAACCCAGTGTTCTGGACGGAGTTTAAGTCAAAACAGTTTTCCCTTCCCAGAGGTTCTAAGGGTCCAGAATGAGTGTGGAAGTGGGAACGAATCTTGTCGCCCCACACAGATGTGACACCGTTGTTCCAAAACAATAGCGGTTCCAGAGGAGGCAGCAATGCCTCAACAGGACGAACTGAGGATCCGCATTTGGGTTTCTCAGAGTGTGAGACACAGGTCAACTGTCAGGCAAATGCCAGGGCCCCATCACCTCCAGGTGATCCTTTACAGAAGTTTCTGGTACATGGCTACAATAATATTGCAATATTAAAATTCTTCCTAATAGCACTTAATTTATTTCCTATTTATTCTGCTTGTTTGTATCTGGTTTATAAACTGAAACCACTTGATTGTTAACAAATATATCGATTTAACAATTCAAAAAGTATTTCCGTTTTCAAATACTTTTCCCTTGAAAATAATGTTAACATTTCTTGAATTTAAAGCTTCATGAAAATTAATTGCTTCCAAAATTTTTTGTAAATGTAAATATACTGTATTTTTACACAATCAAGTTAGAAATAGGTGATATTTTAAAAATATAGACATATTAAGAATATTTTTGCTAATGACATTTTCTGATTTAATAAACACAAAGATAAGCATTTCTTAATTTAATTCCTCCTTTTACTTCATAATGTCACAATATGTTGAAGCAGAAATCAGAATAGATGGTATTGACAAGAAATGTATCCTTTAAAAGTCAAATTTGTCCTTTAAATTGGCTCTTCTTATAAAGCAGCTCTGAGTGTAGTATATGTGTATAAATTTATGCATACAACATAATATAGTCTTTTCTCTGCTATTAACTAGCCAGGGAAATTCAAGACTTTTACTCTTAGTATGTCACAGCTTTTTTAATTTGAGATATTGAACTAAATAATCTCCAATTTAAAAATTATAGTTTTTGAAATATTTTACTTCAATGTGCCCTGCAGTTATATAAAAATAACAAGGCAATAATAATATCAAAATTAAAATTTCCCCATAATATTTTATGTAATTAGAACCAACTCATGTTTTTGCTATCTACAAAGACTTCCTAACCTGATCCATCACTCCTAATAGTCTAAGAGTCCATTAATATAGGGTAAAGATTAAAAAGAATTGTGTATCTTTACGCATATATCTATACTTTTATGCAAAGGAGGTCATATCTTTCACTGGATACCCAATGAGATTCATGATTCAAAAAAGAACCACTGATCTACACTTGAAGCCTTCATAAGTGAGAACACAACCACCACCACAGCAATCACTGCATTTACATTTTGGATATAAGTAACAATTTTTCTAGACATCCTGGAATGTAAAATGTTAGAAAGATCAGTAAGCTAAAAATGAAGAGATTTTTGATTGGGTCTTCCTGTAAATATCTAGTGATTTTAAATGAGACACCTTATCCTGCTGGGGCCTAATTTACCCATACAATTAAGAAATTGAATCAGATGAGCTCCCCAAGTCCGTCTAGTCTTACAAGTCCATAAAGTTCTGGACAGTGTGCAGAGTAACTGGATCTGTCATTATTCAGTGTTTTTCAAAGCAAACATCACAATTTAGTCGTAAGAATACGCTTTACTTCTTTGTGATATTTTTTGCACCTTTCTGTAGCTCTTCCTTTGCGTGGATGAAATGATTAGTTCTTAAAGTAATTTAAAGGTACCAAACGCTATGTAAAGTTCTCCAGTGGTACTGCTTGTAGTTGTAGGAAATGATGTTCTCAGAAATGATGTTATTTATAAGAATTTCATGCCCCTAACACAAGCTTAAATTTTCCTTCAGTTATTGAAGTTGGTGAATTAATACCTTTGATAATTTTATAACTTTCTGTGGAAGACAACTGGTTCATTTCAGTGGTTATAAGAATCAATAACTACAAAAATATATACTCTCTGATAGTATTGTTGAGGCTTTTTCTCCAATAACAAAGAATCTTTGCTCAATTCTTCACCCTTTGTCCCCAGTCTCACCTCTATTCCCAATATGCAGTCCTCACCTAGACCCATTCTTCCAGGCAGATGCTGAGTTTATTTACTCTGAGCAACATTTTCAGGAATCATCATCAGCAGATTACTACGATGAACATTTTTTTTTATTTTGGCCTCAAGTCTATGAAATTAATTTCCATTTTGATAATCACAAGACTTCCCTTGGAAATATCAGTGACTGCACAAGCCATAGGCAGATCAAGTGTAGATGTTCCATCATCTGAATAGGGTTAGTTATGTTTTCAATTGGAACAAGGTATTAAGTGATTAAACCATGCCAGAGGACACAGCACTTTTATCAAGCCCTTTTCTATCCAAGCAGGCACAAGGATAGTCAATCCCTGGCCCTGAAAGTCTCCAAGGAAAACTTGGAATGCTTTAGAAAATCATGTTTATAATTAAAGCACTGGCATTTTTCTTCCCATTACAGAATAAAGGCTGAATACATTTTTTAAAACTTTACCCCCCCCCCTTTTTTTTATTTCAATAAGCTGCTTAAGATCCCCTTGCATTCATTGACAGGATTTTTGGCCCATCCTGCTATTCTAGTCCACAACCATTTAAGTGTTAAATGTTAGCAGATTACAAGTGACTAACAGTGGAATATTTGGAATTCTACACGCCATTACTTTAATTCCTACCACAGCTAGCATTCACACAAGATAGAAGATCAAAAACCAGTTTGGGCACTATATTTTGCCCACCTTCTTGTAGATATAGTTAGAACACTAATGTGGTATCACCTTATTCCTCTCAGCATACCTGGCATGTGTCTGAGAGAATGAGTGAATTAAATGAATGAATAAACATGCAAGGTAACCAAATGTCTATTTAACTATTTAGACCTGTGGAAGAAGTGGTAGCTTTTTAGTGATTATTAGCATGGGTTCTATATTATAAATGTTCTTAAATAAAAATATAAAATGGACACAATAAGATACTAAGTATACATCATAAATCTGAAATAAAATTGCTATAGCAGTCCATTATCGTAAAACTCTTTTTAGAAGTCTTCCAACAGAGGGAAATTGGGGCCAGTAAAACCAAACTTACTGGAAAGGCCAAAAGGTTACATTGTCAGGCACTGTTCTTAGTGCTTTGTGTGGATTATCTCATTCAATCCACCCAGGAAAACCATCTGAAGGCATGGATAATAATGACCAATTTACAGGTAAGGACAACAGGGCTTAGAGAGGTTAACCCACTGCTTAGCATCATATGATATTGATGACTGGCATTCTAGAGTCAATGTTTAAACGTAGGCAATCCGGTTGCAGAGACAAAACTCCTAGCGATTAGGTGGTGCTTCACACAGAAGAGTGTTAAATTAATGCTCATAGAACTTGTGGAAAGTATAGGAACATAAAATTAAAGAAAATTTCAGAAAATTAGCAGGTGCTTCCAAGAATCCAAAGACTATGCTTATATTGCTAGTGGCAACAGAAAGAAAAGAAAAGGCAGTGTGACCTGGATTGTAGATTCAGCAGAGCTGGGTTCACTGTCTTAACTCCCATTTATCCACTATGAGACCTGCAACAAGTTACCTAACCTCTCTGAGTTAACTTTTCTGAGTCATTTCTTTAACCATATATTGGCAGTACAAATACTAACCCCTTGGAATTATAATGATTAAATATAATGGATACAAAGTAACATGTATAATAAGTGTATGATAAATATAAGTTATTATTGTGTGGGATGTAGATTATAAGATTGAGTTCTATCCTAATTGTTGTCTGAGGCAGTATTGGCTTTATTCTGAAAATTGAAACGCCAGTATTCAGTTAGGTTATACTCCCCCTAGTTGCTTCCACAACATCCTACTTCTTTTTTTCTCATCTTTATATTTTCAGAGAATTTTCTGTTACACTTAATATGAAACGAAACAGTTATGTTCCTTTGTATTTCAGAGGTCAACTTGCACACAATGTCCCTGTCCTCATGGAAAGTACTTTCTTGAAGGTATAAAGAATGTCACATCTGGAGGAGGCCTGTAAAAAGAGGAAGACTACTATACTTGTATGAGAGAGCTTGAAATGAGAGTGAATAGAATTTTTAATCTGGTCATTAATTTTTCGGTAAGAAGAGTTCTCTCTGTCCATGATGATTTATATTTATTTAATATTTTAAATTTTTATCAAAGTAAAGCATATACATGGTTTTTAAAATAGTACAGAATGATTTACAATGAAAAGCTACAGTCTCTTGCCCCAATTTTCTCCCCCTCCATTACAGTTCCTCATTTTAAAAATCAGTTTTAATGTTTTTAACTGTCTCTGATTTTTATTCTGCTGCTGATTACTACCATACTGGTAAATAATATATTTACACATCTAGTTTTTGGTTTATCAATTTTGGACATGGTCATAAACTTCTGCCATAAAAAATGCAGACATAGTTTACCCTTACCACTTTCCACACCATTTCTCAATATAGTTACATCACTATTTTTCTTGCCTATATTGTCTTTTTAATTTTAATTAATAAATTTTCACATGTATTTCTTGATTTGTTAACCACAAGTAATATCTCTTGATTTCACACTTTAGCTCTCTTCCTGTCACCACCCAAATAATATTCTTTGCATTCTGTGATTATCTTATTACAATTGAAGACCTTATATTCTGCTATTTAATCCATAAAATTAAGATTTTTGTGTTTTTTTAATAAGTTCAACATAAAATTGAAAACCAAAAAAGATTTTAAATTGTCAGGATGAAATAAAAATTATTGCAATTGATGACCTTACATTCTGCTTTTTAATTCATACAAATAAGATTTTTGTACTTTTTTATAAGATCAACATAAAATTGAAAATCAAGAAAGGTTTTAAATTGTCACGATGAAATAAATATTATTTATTGCACAACCATAATTGTAATTCCTCTCATGCAGCCTTTTGTTTTTCCTAGAGTTTCCTATTGCCTTTCTTTTTTTCTTGAATTGTCTATTATTGTTGGCTTCATAGGTTTCTCATATTCTCAAGAATGGTATCAAATCCTTAGAATCTATTATTTATTTAAATGCCTGTCTCCATGAGCCATCTTCTTTTCTACTCCAATCTTGACAAATACTTATCCAAACTCTCTACACAAAACGCAGACTGAAACATCCCTTCATTATTTTCTGGGCTGTAGCCAACATTTTCTGTATAGGATCTCATGTTATTTTTGGATCACCTCCTCTCTCTTCTCCACTATTTTGCTCAAGTAACCTCTTAAAGCCAAGTAGGTGGGAGGCAATTTTTCTAAGTTATTTCTTGACTACAAATGTTCTTTATTCAATTTTCCAACTATATTGATAATTTGGCTGTGTGTAGAATTCTAGGTTTTAAATATTTTACCCTCAGACATTTTAAGACAGTGATTCCCAATTTTCTATAGCTAATGAGAAGACTAATCCAATCTTATTCTCATTCCTTTGTAAAAGTTCAGGCTTTCTTCCCCTGTGGAAGCTTAGGATCTTCTCTTTATCCTTAGTGTTCTGTAGTTTCAAATCCTTAGTGTTCTGTAGTTTCTGCTTCAGTTTTGGTTTATCATTTCCCACTTCTCCATCCATTTTTCAACTCCTAGAACTTTAAAAAAAAAAAAAAAAAAAAAAAAAAAAAAAACCTACTTTTTCTATTAGCCTCTTCCTGTGTCCTTTGTTTTATACATTTAAATATTATTTTCTATATTTTTTAACAATAATGTGGGTCTGCATTTTTTCATTGTTCTGAACATTCAATAGATACTTTCAGTTTAATTACACATGCTCTTCAGCTCTAAGAAAAATTCTAGTACTTTGTCTAATATATCCCTTTACTTATTTCTTTCTGAAATTCCTATTAGTTGAAGTTAGTCTCCAAGATTAATCTCTTTATCTTGGGCATTTCCATTATATTTTTCACTTATTTTTCTATTTGCTTTACCTTTTTGAAATTAATTTTATTGTTCAGCCATTTAACTGATATCTATATCTGTATATAGATAGTTACTTATATCTATATATAGATAGATAACATCGTGTTCTTGTTTTACTGATGCGTTTTCATTACGTTTTTAATATCTGGATGTATGAATTAGAATTTTTAAGTCTTTTTGGTTGTTGTTCCTGAATTGCCTGTTTCCTACAGGGTGTTGCTCTCTTCCTGTTTGTTTCTCTCTTTATGACTTGTTTTTTGTTTTCAGATTTTTGTTTGTTTGTTTTGCTTTGCTTTGTCTTTCTCATTTATATTGTTGGCTTTCTTCAAAGGACTAGAGATACTTGGTTTCTGTTTATAATTAGGATATAGTACAATGACTGACTTGTAGCTCTCTGAATGTGGGCGGGGTCTTATATATTGGCAGTTTAATTAATGAAATGTGATTGAGAAGCTGTGTATGGAGACACATACTTGCCATAATTCGGAGGTCTTTGCTCTGAGATATCAACACCCACATGAATGTCCCTGTACCCATTTTGGCAATTTCTGTAGCAAAGTCCCTTCACTATATTTGTCTGGAAGGTGGTACAATTGCCTATATACTACACACTGATATGGGGGCTATGGTAGTTTCACATGCAATCAATTAAATATCTGTTATTAGTTACATATCTCTTATGCTGCCACACCCCTGGTATTTCTGAGTTGTGAGCCCTTGAGGGTTCCACATGGCAGACTGTCTCCTTTTAGGCTGTAGTCAACTCTGCACGTGTTCTAAATAGTGGCTGCTTCAGCTTTGGTTTATCATTTCCCACTTCTCCATCCATTTTTCAACTCCTAGAACTTTAAAAAAAAAAAAAAAAAAAAAAAAAAACCTACTTTTTCTATTAGCCTCTTCCTGTGTCCTTTGTTTTATACATTTAAATATTATTTTCTATATTTTTTAACATTTTAGGAAGGTCAGATTGCCATAAAGAACCAGAAGCTATATTTTAAAAATTTAAAACCCTTCTAATATTGTTTATACTTTACTTAATACTACAATTAATGTATTGCCTTTTATTGGCAATTTCTGATCAATCATGAACCTGAATTTAATTTACAAAATAAATTAGCAGGAAGATTCAGCTAGTTCTAAAACACTCTTTGATTATTTGAGTGATTTAACAACTTATTTTCAAACTTATGTTTCATAATGTGAAATGGATATGTAACATTTATTTCTAGGGGACCCTATGTTAGTATTAAGATCCTTAAGACAACTTTGGATTAATGAAATTTATTTATACTGCACATCCTTTTTAAAGAAACTTAAAGAAACTAGACATCTTACTTGTAGCAAAAGCATGCACAACAACAGTTGACATTCTACTACTAGATGTAAGTTTGCTTACCAACAAAAATGGAATCTTAGGTCCTTCCGCAAAAGTATCTTCTGTACTCTCACAATGATCTAAGCATTATAATTGATACTGAAAACTATACACATTCTTTGACTCTAATTCATATGTTCACCTTATATATCAGGTCTGCGAGGGTTATGGTCATATCTATGTTTTTCACCACTACATCTCCAGTGTTAACATAACTTTTGCACATTGTGGTCAATTGCTAAACATGTGTCTAGTAAATGTTGAATGAACCATGTGTCCAGACAAGGTTCTGAAACTGAAAATCAGCTTTGGGAAATTAGATATATTAAGATGTATTAGGAATAAGAGTCTACAGCATTCAATAAATGTCATCATAAGTGTCACCTGAGCAAGTGCAATAATAGGTATTCAAAGGAGGAAAAGATTGCTTTAAGCCAATCTTTTATTATTAGAATATACAGCAGAAAATAAGGGATAGGATTTGGATAGGTAGAAATGAGAGGGAAGGAGCTTTACATGGCATAAATGGTTTAATGTCCAACTTATAAATGTTTGTATTCATTTAACTTAAAATATATTTAACTTAAAAATATATTTATATATATTAAAAATATATTTAAAATATATTTAACTTAAAACAAAAGCATGACTTAGAGAATTCAAAAGTAAGAACTTCCTAAAGAATCACTGAAGGGAGATCCGATTTCCCTTCTTAGATCAACTCTATAAAATATACGGAATGGACATTTAGACATAATCATCATGGCAAATAAATGTATTATTGAAACAAGGTTAAAAAGCTTCATATCATATCTGCCTGACTTTGTAACTGAATTAAAATATATTATTAATTCAGTATACGAATGGACCTTATTTGCAGTTTATTGCTTAGGAAGTAAGGACAAATATCTCTCATTCCTGATTATTTTACCAAGTTTTGGTAATTTCAACTCATAGCTCATAGATTTTCCTAACGAAAACAGAATGCTTTGCATATTTTATACTCTGTTTTACAAATACCCAAGTGCTTGCACTTTAATCAAATAAATCACAAAGTGGATCAGGCAGAAGTAAATAAACCTGGCTAAAATTCCCCAACAGAGCACTGCTTGCGACAGATTGTGACCTTCAGTGGTGGGTCAGTGCACACACTTGCAATGGTATTATCAGGGTCTTCTTCAGAGCAAAGAGTTGGAAGTCACCATCAATTCCAATTTTCCTGACAAGAGAAAGTGACATCTCAACCAAGACAGGGATACCCATGATTACTGGAGGAAAAAATGTAAGCAGGCAAAGAAAGGGAATAAATAATAAAAATGATAAAATTGTAGTAATAGTCAAGCACTGTGGGTTTTTTACATGTATTAGTTAATTTGAGGTGACAAAAAAAGAAAAAGAAGGAAAGTAGAGGGAGGGGAAAAATAAAATCTTCTGGGGAAGTTTTTATCTTAAAATGACATACAATCTTCCCGCTGTTGTCCTTGAGGAAGTGTGGTGAACTAGGCTCTCTGTCTTACCATACATATTGTTGCTCTGAAGTCTTAGATCTTATCAGAAATCAGTCTGGCTTAACAGTTTAGGTGATAAAAGAGGTATTCACTGAGGTATTCACTAGAAACTCCACCAAGACAGCCAGCTGGAGAGAAATACCTAATGCCTTTAAATGTTTGGGTAACACGCACTCAAATTAATTGTATTAATAATTCTCAATGTAAATGCTACATTTCTATATATAAATGCTATATTTCTACATATAAAACTCAGATAGCATGGTGTTTTTAAAATTACTCATAAGTTGTGCAAATCCTCTTCTAAAATAGCATCTCATGCCCTTAAACGGAAATAATAATCAACAGCATCGTAAGTAAAAAGTGCACAGCTGAGAAAAGGGTTTTGGAAGTGTAGAGTCTAACCTCAACTCAGGGAAGAACCACCACAAAGACCCGAGTTTTCCAAACACTCTTAAAGTCATCAGGTACTCATATACTAGAGAAATAGCAAATCCCTCCCAGAATTGGGGGATTTAAACTGACTTTTACTCATTTAGTTTTGTTCTGATTTAAGATTGCCCTCTCCTTAATGAACTAGCTGAGCTCTACAACTCTAGTTCTAAAGAAATAAAATGTGCCATTTATGGCCATCACACGGAGAGGCCACGTATCATTCAGGATGCATCTTAGCTGTGTAAATTCATTTTAAAAAGAAAAATTGTACCTGTGTTCTAGTGAAACCCTGCATTACAAGCCAATAGCTAAGCCACTTGGTCATTTTAAATTTCAAAAATTATGCCTTATTTTTTCTTTTACATAAGCAAGGCTTACTGTTGTTTTAAAATATATAAATCAAAGGCCAGTAAAAACTGGAAGCTAATAGCAAAGCAGAAAGAAATCATTAAACCCTGCTTTTAAAAAGTTTCAGTCTCTCTCAAAAGCGCTAACTTTTTAAACATTAGTATTTTTCATGACGCAAAGGAACTGAAAAGTCATTTACTCATTTGGCAGTGTCATCCAAGCCACCTTGACACTCTTATTCCACCTATTTTTACTTCTCACATGCCTAAGCTCCTCCAGACACGAAATTGAGTGCTTAATTGTCCAATCATTTTTAGATCAATAGTTTTTTCTTCTGGCAAAGCCAAACGACCATAAGAGGCTGATTTGGAGTGTGCAGCACTGCCAAAACTGAACCCATATGTGAGCACTGCTTTTGTGGTATGCAGGCCCCAAGAAGAGAAGCTCTGCCGCTGTTAGTGATGGAGTGTCTCTGGGCAGGAAAATTCCAAGCCCCCACATGTAAAGGAGCAACACCTGGGAAGATTATGAGAGCATTTGCAGGCTGTGCATGGTACTAAAAGCTCTGTAGAATCGTTCCACTGCTGCTCTAGTTGGTAACAAATTGAAGCACTTTATAAAATGTGTAGCTCTTCGATAATTTTGAATCACTTTAAAGTGCTCATGCTCCAAACCATGAAGTCTTTCTTAACCACTGCAAATGTGTAAAAGGCACATCATCAAAATGACAGTAATCAACTCCTTCAATTTTAGGTGTGAAATTGTTCTGTGTTTTTTCTCATTGTTTTTGTTGTTCACCTAGAAAAAAAAAAATGGTCATAAGGACACAGTGCACAAAATCCTCCTTTTTCAACAGCACCAAGCAATGAAATTCTTAAAAGTTCTCAGATGAAGAAATATTTTATTTTAGATAAGTTGTCCAAAGGTAGGGATGTGTGTGTGGTGTGTGTGCGTGTGTGTGTGTGTGTGTGTGTGTGTGTGTGTGATCTGTCTAGAATCCTAAATGAACTGAAAGAGGTCATTTAAAGGTGCAAAGAAGACTCTGCTGATTCAACTCTTTGGGAATGCCCTTGAAATAATATGCACCATGTTGTCTGGGAAAATAAGAGTAAGGATGAAAAAGGAAATGGATTATGCAGTTAAAGTAGCATGAGTTAAAATTACTTTCTTACAGCTTAAGCCACTAACGGAGGAGGATTGAAACATTGTCATATTGACACAGTTCCCTAGTTTGCTTTTGTCTTTGAATTATTAAGCCAATCCCATTCAGATTAGATCCTTCAAGCTAATGAATTATATTACCTCTTAACCAAACCAAATAAAACCAAACACTAGTTTCTAAACAGAGGTATTTCATAAAACTAGTGCAATAATGTCTTCTATTTTCCAGGACAGTTGAAATTATCTTAACAGAAACATTCTATGTCCAGTTTTAGTGCAACTCAAATTTAGTTTACTTGGAAGCATGCATAAAATGAACATATCCTTATAAATTTGAGGCTGCAGTGACATACATCACTTTTGCTCCCAACTCTAGCTCACACTAGTCGACAGAACTAGTCACATGGCCCCCACCTAACTGGAATGCAACTGGGAAGTGTGGTAACAAATTGAAGCACTTTATAAAATGTGTAGCTCTTCGATAATTTACATATTTAGAAAGCAGTAAATATCTCTGCCACAGCTTCTGCTCACATCAGCAGATGCACCCCACTAATTTTTAAAATCATACCATGCATTCACAGAGATCTTACTTTCAAGTCTAAGGTGATTATTTTCAAATATATCATGCATTGAAACTCAACTCCCATTTCTATATTTGCACAGTTGGTGGAATAAGGAACAGATTTTTTCTCCTCCAGATGAAAACCTAAATTTATAACATAAGGGCAAAACACAAGCAATCTTCTATCTGTTTTAGTTCCAGAGGGAAAGAGACAGCTCTCTAGTTGAAGAGCTTATGACTTCTTCCCACTGCAGGTAGATTGTCATATATACACATGGTGAAGACAGGAGATGAAATTGTTGCAAAAGACTGTGAGTCCCAGGGAAAACACCATCCTTCCTTGTCCAATCAGGGGAAGAATGGCATTGCCTTCAGCATATCAGCAGGCAACAGGCTCAGGATGCTCTGGAAAGAGCATACTGAGTGCAGCCCTAACTCTTAACTAGAAGTTGATTTGCCCCAACACAAACTATCCACCATTTCTATGAAAATATATAGCTAAGAAGCCAAAAACACACTTACATTTCATATATGGCATTGAGGACTTAATTTAAATATTTCTAACCAGTTGTTTCAGACAGCTTTGTATTTATGGCTTACATGCTTCAATTAATTTCAGGGACATTTTAGTGACCGAAGAAAATTCCTTTACAAAGCAGCATTTGGTGGTGTGGGCCTCTAAATCTAAAACAGGATCATCAGGAGACACTTACCAAGCCAAAGACGATATGATATTACTCGACCAAAAAAGCATGGATTCTACAAGGTTAACAAACTTGATGTAGAACAAATGGTGATAGAACTGTTTTATGTGAGTCTCCGTGTGAATTAGTGTGAACCTAAGAATTTATTAGGAAATAGCTATTATACAAACTGCAAAGAGCTCCAGTAGTTCTCAACGGAGCGAAGACTGCTTTCCTAGGAAGCAGCTGGAAATGGGTAGAATAACTTATTATTGTTTTTGTTTTTTAATTATGCCAAGTTTTTAGTGGGGGGGCTTTTTGTGGCAATAGTGAATGGAGAGTCAGGGATACAAAATATCTTACAGTATGTGGGACAATCCTATAACAAAGAATTTCCTGCCAAAAATGGCAGGAAATTTCTCTAGTTGAGAAATGCTGAGCTAAACAAATACAAAAACTTAACAATAAAAGTGTAAAAAGCATGGAATTTTCTTAATATTCCTCCTCTGATAAAGCAGAAATGTATCATATATCCAGAGAAACACAGATTAGTCTGGAAAAAGAGATAAAATATATCTAGAGGTTGGATATACTTGAAAAAAAGTCAATAACATTTTAAGTTAGTTTTCATTCATAAGTTTAAAATGTAATCTTTGACCCTTTGCTCCTTCCGAACAATGTAGTCCTAGAGGCATCAGGTGGGCTGAGCAATGTAGGCATCCATGCTGGTGGTAGGGAGGCCTCTGCTATGGTTTGAGTGTATGCATTTTCCCCAAATTCATGTGTTGGCATCTAAGGTCCAGTGTGATAGTACTAAGAGTTAAGGCCTTTTGAAAGTGATTAGGTCATGAAGGCTCTGCCTTCATGAATTGGATTGGTGCCTTATAAAAGGTCTAGAAGGAAGAGGCTAGGTCCTTCTGCCCTTCTGTTCCTTCTACCATGTAAGGACAGAGCATTCATCCTCTCTGGAGGATGAGCAACAAGCACTATCTTGGAACCAGAGATTGTGTCCTCACCAGACACTGAGGTTGTCAGTGCCTTGATCTTGCACTTTCAGCCTCCCAAACTGTGAGAAATAAATTTCTGTTCTTTACAAATTACCAAGTCTGTGGTACTTTGTTTTATTAGCACAAACAGACTAAGACATTCCTCATGATACAGAGCAGGGAGTTTGAGCCAAAGGAGGTGAGGAGCATATCCAGGCAGAAAGTGGCTCCAGTACTGTTGTTGGAGCTGAAGTGGGTTAAGGAGCTTCTCCACAGAGGGTCAGCAGTACCAGTCCTGTGGAGGGAGTCATAACCTGGACAGGATGAACAGAGCATCCACACCATGGGGTGCATGGTGCAGGTGACATGAGATTTATTACAAACAGGGAGATTACTTAGTAAGTAAGTGTATGAAGGATAACAAGAGCAGGTTTCTCACTGTCAAAGAAGGGAGTTACAAATCTGGAAAAGGAGATAGAATGGTTCCTGTGGTGTTGATTTGGAGGAAGTGGAGTTATTAATGTGAATTCACAGTTCTCCGTATATACTGATGAATACGAAAGTAAATGTAAATGTGTGTACATTTGTGCGTGTGTATGTATTCACGTAAAGTTGACCCTTCATATCTGTGGGGGATTTGTTCCAGGACTCTGTGAGGATACCAAAACCCACGGCATCCCTGATATAAAATGATGTATTATTTGCATATAATCTACATGCATCTTCCCATATACTTTGAACTATCTCAAGATTACTTATAATACCTAATGCAACTTAAATGTTATGTAAATACTTGGTATACTGTTTTGTTTAGGGAATAATTATAAGAAAAAAAGTCTGTACATATTCAGTATGGATGCAACCATTCTTTTCTCCCCCTCAGATATTTTCAGTCTGCAGTTGATTGAATCCACAGATGCAGAACCCACAAATACAGAGGCCTGATTGTCCATTTCACAACTCTGTCCTCTGTCCACTGTCCACTGTGAAGTTCTAGAAACAACAACAATCGAAAAGAAATAAACACACATAAAAGCTCAGCTTGTGGCTTTAAAAATATAATTATTCACTAAAAGGAACAAGGATTTCTTGGAGAAGTAATTGACTCCAGAGTGCAGAAAGTGCCAGATGAGTCTGGAATGTCTTGCTGTACCAGAAAGTAAAATATGCTCAAAGAATGATGGGGACACATCAAAGGTCACAGGAACCAGCTTGAAGTGGCTTCCTCTGGCTAAATATGGGATACTTTGAGCATCAATATACGTAATGATGGTAAGAGATAATGATCCATTGAACAAAGATGAGTTTATATGATAAAAATAACTTATTCACTTACACGGAGGACCAAGATACTCGTATTGTTTCAAGATATCTCTCCACAAAACAGTTAATAATTCAAAGAGATAAAGACTATTTTTACAGAGGCAAACACCGCCTTAATCTAGGGCTTTAAGTGGACATCATCAGTAATTGTGTGCCAGCTGAGAAATGAGAAAATCTTGGTATCACTTGTGTGATAATCCTGCCAAAGTTGAATAACCAGAATTTACTCATAAGAAAACATACTGTAAGTCTGAACTGAGAGTCATCCTCCAAAATAACTGGCCTATAGTCTGTGAAACAGTTAAGACCATGAAAAACAAGAAAAGACTGAGGAGCCGCCAGGCCCGGTGGCTCATGCCTGTAATCCCATCACTTTGGGAGGCCGAGGCGGGCAGATCACGAGGTCAGGAGATGAAGACCATCCTGGTCAACATGGTGAAACTCTGCCTCTACTAAAAATACAATAATTAGCTGGGTGTGTTGGTGTGTGCCTGTAATCCCAGCTACTTGGGAGGCTGAGGCAGGAGAACTGCTTGAACATGGGAGGTGGAGGTTGCAGTGAGCCGAGATCGCATCACTGCACTTCAGCCTGGCAACAGAACGAGACTCCATCTCAAAAAAACATACAAAAAACAAACAAACAAACAACAAAAACTGACGAACGATTTCAGCCTGAAAAGGCTGGAATAACTAAATTTAATTACTTCGATAACTAAATTTTATTCTGCACCAGATCATTATAAAGGACATTACTGGGACAATTGGTGAAATCTGACTGTGGTCTAAAGTTCAGATGGGAGTCATATATCCATATCAAATTCCTGATTTTGATGATTGTATTGTGATTACCTAGGAGAGTGTCTTTGTTTGGGGAAAAAAAAAAAAAAAAAAAAAAAAACAGACACACACACATTATAATTTTAATGAGTGAAGAGGCATCTTGTGAGCAATTTACTGTGAAATGGTCCAGCAAATTAAAAATAAATAAATACATAAAACATGTCCTCTGTGCTGCATTTGCAACTTTACTATAAGTTTAGGATGGTTTTAAAATAAATAATGATGACAATAAACTTTTTTGGGTTCTTGCTATAAATTAAGCTGTTTACTAAGTCCTAGGGATACAGCAGTATAAAAAAAAAAAAAAAAAAAAAAAAAAAAAAAAAAAAACCTCAGTTTTTGCCACCTGGTTCTTATTGTCTAACAGGTAAAACAAGAGTTGAACAAGTAATTAAATGTGCAAGAGAAAAAGATGTTCAACTTTAGAGATTCAAGTGATGGCCCCCTGAAAAAGTGATCTTTATGTTAACAATTATTGGATTAGTTGGGTGAAGACTGAATGAGTATATGTGCAATGAGACATGGGAATTTTGGATTTTGATAATCATATAATGATGTAAAATCCACTAGATAGGTAAAGAAACTAATGACTTAAGATATTCACCATCAGTCCGGGCCAGTTGGCTCATGCCTGTAATCTCAGCACTTTGGGAGGCCAAGGTAAGCAGATCACCTGAGGTTGGGAGTTCGAGACCAGCTTGACCAACATTGAGAAACCTTGTCTCTACCAAAAATACAAAATTAGCTGGGCATGGTGGTGCATGCCTGTAATTCCAGCTACTTGGGAGGTTAAGTCGGGAGAATCGCTTGAACCCGGGAAGCGGAGGTTGCGGTGAGATGAGATAGCACCATTGCACTCCAGCCTGGGCAATAAGAGTGAAACTCTGTCTCAAAACAAAACAAAACAAAAACAGATGTTCACCATCAATCCCAATGGATATTGAAATGTAGATACCAATAGTACATTTAAGCTTCTCAAGAAATAGTTTAATTTATTGAGATAATACCATTACTATAAAATGTGTAAAAGTAGATCACTCTTTGAAAGAAAAATATGCTGTAACATTTTAATTTTATTTTTTATTTTATTAACTTTCATTTTAGGTTCAGGAGTATATGTGCAGGTTTGTTGTATGGGCAAATTGTGTGTCACAGTGGTTTGGTGTACAAATTATTTCAAAACCCAGGTAATAAGCATATTACCTGATTGGTTATATTTTGATCCTCAACCTCCTCCCACTCTCCACCTGTAAGCAGGCCATAGTGTCTATTGTTCCCTTCTTTGTATCCATGTGTATGCAACGTTTAGCTCCCACTTGTAAGTGAAACACGCTATATTTAGTTTTCTGTTTCTGTGTTAGTTCACTTAGGATAACGGCCTCCAGCTCCATCCATGTTGCTGTATAGGACATGATCTTGTTCTTTTTTACAGCTGTATAGTATTCCATGGTGTATATGTACCACATTTTCTTTACTCTACCATTAATGGGTTGATTCTATGCCTTTGTCATTGTAAATAGTGCTGTGATAAACATATACATGAATGTGTCCTTATGGGAGAACAATTTATATTCCTTTGGGTATATACCCAATAATGGGATTGCTGGATTAAATGGTAGTTCTGTTTTAAGGTCTTTGAGAAATCACCAAACTGCTTCCCACATAGCTGAACTAATTTACATTCCCACCAGCAGTGTATAAGCATTCTCTTTTCTTTGCAACCTCACCAACATCTGTTATTTTTTGACATTTCAATAATATCGATTCTAACTGGTGTGAGATGAAATCTCATTGTGGTTTTTATTTGCATTTCGCTAATGATTAGTTAACATGTTGATATTAAATAGCTACTTCACTCAAATAAATTCAGTATATTTTTATTTATTAGTCCATTTTTTAAGCATTATTCTTAAGAAGAAGAAATGGTTCATCACTACAACTTCACACTTGGGAAAACTGAAGCAAATTACTTGCACAAGTCCACATAATTATTTAGATGTAGATTCAGGACCACATCCTTAACTTTTAAACTATTATCAATTTTTTTTAAATTACTTGCATTGAAAATATGTCAGCCATGTTCATAGGCTCATAGCATGAAAAAGCAGAAAATATTTTCTACTTCTTTAGGCATAGAAAAAAAGGCTTAGAAAGCAAGAATAGCACTGAACGATCAGTACAAATAGAGTTACTTTATCTGATCAACATCAACTTGAATACTTTTCCCACTATAACCTCACTCAATTTCTCTTCTGTCTCGGACGTTTTACTTTTTGATGACTATTATCCTTCTAGAAAATTTCAGACCCTTTTTATTTGCAATTCATTCACAAACATAAATGAGCTCCTACTTCCATTCTTCTTAGCCTATTTTGTCACAGATCTCTTCAAGAAATTAATAAAAGTGGTGAACCTCTTACTCCTCAAAATGTTCACACATAGAAATATTTGCATAAAATTTCAGGAGTTTGGTAAGCACCCTCCCTTCTCAATAGTGTTCTTAGAATGAACCCTTGTAATTCGGTGTGCCAGCCACTGATTATCTCAATTTCATTTTCTGACAACCCTGTATGGAAAATAGTGTATGGAAAGTCCTCATAGTACATTAGAGGTAACTGGGCCATATCGAGTAGCATACATAGGATTTGAATCAATGTATCTTGCCTCTTGTAGTATTTTTAACATATAAAATAGCCTTCAAAACTCATCTACCTAAACTCGGAGGCTTCCCTTCAGCTTCATCCTTCCAATTAGCTTCCTCTATGTATCAAATGTTTTAATCATATTTCCACCCATCTGATAAAAATCAAGTCCAAGAAAGCTACAAGTTCCTCAGGATGCTCATAGAGTTATTATTTTATTCATTATTCTCTTGATATGTAGTCTCTGGAAAGGTAACTTTTGAAAAACCAGTGTAGCTTCTAGAGTCACTGGAAGCTGCTTTTTAAAGTTTCCCAGTGAGGAATGGTCCCTTTGTCCATCTTCTATTTATAACGATCAGGCTGATTATTAATAGAGTTGTCACTGGACTTGGCTTTCCAAGTTCTCAATCTTCTCCTTCTGGCTTGTGTACCTCCTTGGTGACAATGTATCCTCATCTCTAGACCATTCCTGTGCCTTTCATCCTCTCTCAATATTAAATAAAGGAAAAACTATATGGCAGTCACACGGAGTTTTGGAATAACTAGTTAACTGAAAAATCAGGCAGGTGAAAACAGTACCTCAGTCAAGAATTTACCTTTTGTAATATTTAGATCTCTAAATATAAAATAAAAATTTCACTCTCTTGTACTTCTATGCATCAACAGGCAGATGGACAAGATTATTGTTGTTGTTGGTTTGACTGATTGATCATTATAATGAGCAAGAGGGAGAGTGAGTTGAATTTATCTAATTCCCATTAGATGAATTAAGCATGGACATATTCATGTTTTGCAGAGCCTGAAGCATAAACAATTTTGGGGATCCTCTTAAAGAAAAATAGGCCAGGCGTGTTGGCTCACGCCTGTAATCCCAGCACTTTTGGAGGCCGAGGCGGGTGGATCACGAGGTCAGAAGATCGAGACCATGCTGGCCAATATGGTGAAATTTCATCTCTACTAAAAATACAAAAATTATCCAGGCTTGGCAGCACGCACCTGTAGTCCCAGGTACTCAGGAGGCTGAGGCAGGACAATTGCTTGAACTCTGAAGGCGGAGCTTGCAGTGAGCCGAGATCACACCACTGCACTCCAGCCTGGGCGACTGAGTGACTCTGTGCCCCTCCAGAAAAAATAAAAATAAAAGAAAAATATATAATTATGTAAACATGATTAGGTTAAAAAGTGGATATTTACTTAGAATAAAATATCACATCAAATCTCAATTATTATAACACTGAAAGTAACACAAATGTCAAAATATTCAGAAAAATAACATTTTTATTAGGTGACCCACCTCTGACTCAGCATCGAATGACATGATGCTGGATGAATCAGCACACTGGGAGTTAGGAATATCCTAGAAGTCTGTCCTATACTTAGATGGTGGGCAAAACTTAACTGTACATGAGAGTGGCAAAACACCACACAAATATACTTCACCAAGCCCAAATGACATACATCAACAATTCAACTTCCCTTGGCCAAATGCCCAGCCATTCCAACCAACATCACCCAACCTCAGGGGCTTTGCAAGTTGGGGAGATGTCTGAGTGGAATCACCACCCATCTTAACTACAATTTTTTCAGGTAATGTTAACATTGTAGGACTCCCAGGAAAACAGCTGGTGCAACTTTTATAATTTTGCCTAGTAGCAAATGATTGTCTTCTTTTGAGATTGACACATGATCTTAGCCTTAGCACTGAATGTGGAAAGACACCCCACTGTAAGGCTGCCTCTCTTCTCTCTGCAAGAGAGAACTCATACCTTCATCCATTTTCTCTAATATGACCCCACCTCTAAGCTTCTCTAGCTTTGTCTCTGGATAAGTATATCCTCTGTACACTTAGTGATTTCTGCTACATGTGTTTTATTAGCGGCTACAAAGATAAAGTTTTAGGAAAGAGACTCAGACTATTTTCTTTTCCTTCATCTTATGGATAAAGAATCCCTCTCACAGCAGGAGTATAAATTATAAAAGAGTTATAATTCAGATTCCCAGGTGTCTAAAATAGCATTTTAAATAATGTTTTATACTGCTCCCCTGTATCTGTGATACAGAATATCTCTTTTCTTTTCAGTATTATTCCAACTGAAGTTTGAAGTTTTCACCTTGAATAATCTGTATTTTCTTAACATTGAGCCAACTTTCAAGACAGCTTTTGTCCTCCATAAAGTTTTCTCTAAATATCAAATTTGTATTAGTCTTTAATGAAGCACTTACCATACTGTGTGGCAACTATGTTTCTGAACTAGATTATGAACCATTTAGGGGCAAAGAATGTCTTGTTCACATTTACATGTACAGCACATACATTACAGTGGCAAATAGCAACCACTAAATGTTTGCTGGACAAACTAATGCACGTTTGAATAAAGAATACACATCACTAAAACATCCACACACTTACTTTATAGAGGTATGACAATCAATGAAAACATTTGAAACTTTTCCTGGCTTTTTTCATTTAACTGTTATGCAAGGCAAGAGCAGTTGTGGAAGTTAATGGAGGTTTTAATTATTTTCAGATAACCTCAAAAGGTTAGGCAGTGGAACTTTTAACTCTTGCAATCTCAGAAGAAAAATGCCTAGCTCACTGCACCCTTAAACACAAAAGCCCACAATCAACCTTTTTGGGTTCTGTTAAAAACAGATTTACATCAATTACTTACTTTCTGAATCTATTGCCCTGAGGTGCCATCTTCTCTAGTCTTCATTTTCTTCTTTATTGAAAAGAATTGATAAAGGAGTCTTTTTCAAGGATTCTGAAATTTGGAGAAGGCGGCATTTCCTCCTACCAGTGTGGGAAATCTTTGCTTTGATTTTACTTGGTTCTTCTGCTTTTATTTCCTTTGCCTGAGGGTGCCAGAGGTATAGGATACCCATCTAGACTCTTAAATACAGGTAGAGAAAGGTATAAGAAAACGCCATGGAACAGTAATATTTTGGCTCTGCTTAGGAAGAGGAGCAAATCCCTGAATTGTCAGGAATTGATTTTCTAAAGGATATGGATCTCAGACTTTTTGTTTCAGGGACCAATATCAACTTTTTATACTAGTAGACCAGACCTAGTATTAGCATCATCTCAAAGCAAAAGATATTTTAACAGCACAAACTCTACAAACAATCTCAGAATAAGGAATAATTATTTATATTGTATCAATTTAGCTTCATGAAAAATATATTACATCGCCCTATTCTTATTTTGCTACAGAACAGTAAAAAACACCATTACATTTAGAAACCTGACTGGGAGCTCAAGTCTTACTCTTTACATTCCTGAAATCCAATATTTATATAATTTTCATAAACATTTGGATAAACTTTATAAATTTTTAAAATAAACTTTTGATTTTATTATTCTAAATAATTTTTTGTTTTAATTTTTCTATTAATTTAGAATAATAAAATAAAAACTTTATTTTAAAATAATTTTGTATTTATAGTTTTTCCCCCTTATCCATAGGGAATATATTCTCCTTTTTTCTGAGTTGAAAAAGTTCTTTTTCTTTCTTTCTTCTTTTTTTTTTTTTTTAATTTTACTTTAAGTTCTGGGATACATGTGCAGAATGTGCAGGTTTGTTACATAGGTATACACGTACAATGATGGTTTGCTGCATCCATCAACCCATCATCTACATTAGATATTTCTTCTAATGTTATTCCTCCTCTAGCTCCCCACCCTCCGACAGGCCCTGTGATGTAAAAGTGTTCCTATTTCTCCACATCGCCTCCGGTATCTGTGGCTTCCTGACTTTTTAATGATCGCCATTCTAACTGGCTTGAGATAGTATCTCATTATGGTTTTGATTTGCATTTTTCTAGTAACCAGTGATGATGAGCTTTTTTTCATGCTTGTTGGCTGCATAAATGTCTTCTTTTGAGAAGTGTCTGTTCATATCCTTTGCCCATTTTTTGATGAGGTTTTTTTTTTCTTGTAAATCTATTTAAGTTCTTTGTAGATTCTGGATATTAGCCCTTTGTCAAATGGATAGACTGCAAAAATTTTCTCCTATTCTGTAGGTTGCCTGTTCACTCTGATGATGGTTTCTTTTGCTGTGCAGAAGCTCTTTATCAGATCCCATTTGTCAGTTTTGGCTTTTGTTGCTATTGTTTTTGGTGTTTTAGTCATGAAGTCTTTGCCCATGCCTATGTCTTGAATGGTATTGCCTAGGTTTTCTTCTAAGGTTTTTATGGTTTTAGGTCTTATGTTTAAGTCCTTAATCCATCATGAGTTAATTTTTGTATAAAGTTTAAGGACAGGATCCAGTTTCAATTTTCTGCATATGGCTAGCGTTTTCCAAACACCATTTATTAAATAGGGAATCCTTTCCCCATTCCTTGTTTTTGTCAGGTTTGTCAAAGATCAGATGGTTTTAGATGTGTGGCATTATTTCTGAGGCCTCTGTTCTGTTCCATTGTTCTGTATATCTGTTTTGGTACCAGCACCATGCTGCTTTGGTTACTGTAGCCTTGAAGTATAGTTTGAAGTCAGGTAGCATGATGCCTCCAGCTTTGTTCTTTCTGCTTAGGATTATCTTGGCTATGTGGGCTCTTTTTTTGTTCCATATGAAATCTAAAGTAGTTTTTTCCAGTTTTGTGAAGAAAGTCAGTGGTAGCTTGATGGGGACAGCATCAAATCTATAAATTACTTTGGGCAATATGGCCATTTTCACAATATTAATTCTTCCTATCTGTGAGCATGGAATGTTTTTCCATTTGTTTGTCTCATATCTTATTTCCTTGAGCATGGTTTGTAGTTCTCCTTGAAGAGGTCCTTCACATCCCTTGTAAGTTGTATTCCTAGGTATTTTATTCTCTTTGTAGCAATTGTGAATGGGAGTTCAGTCATTTATCTATTTTTGGTGTATTATTGGTGTATTATTGGTGTATAGGACTCCGTTTGTCTATTATTCGTGTATAGGACGGCTTATGATTTTTGCACATTGATCTTGTATCCTGAGACTTTGCTGAAGTTGCTTATCAGCTTAAGGAGATTTGGGGCTGAGACGATGGGGTTTTCTAAATATACAATCATGTCATCTGCAAACAGAGACAATTTGACTTCCTCTTTTCCTAATGAATACACTTTATTTCTTTATCTTGCCTTTTGCCCTAGCCAGAACTTCCAACACCATGTTGAATAGGAGTGGTGAGAGAGGGCATCCTTGTCTTGTGCTGGTTTTCAAAGGGAATGCTTCCAGCTTTTGCCCATTCAATATGATGTTGACTGTGGGTTTGTCATAAATAGCTCTTATTATTTTGAGATATGTTCCATCAATGCCTTGTTTATTCTGAGTTTTTAGCATGAAGGACTGTTGAATTTTGTCAAAGGCCTTTTCTACCTCTATTGAGATAATCAAGTGGTTTTTGTCATTGGTTCTGTTTATGTGATGGATTATGTTTATTGATTTGCATATGTTGACCAGCCTTGCCTCCCAGGGAAGAAGCCAGCTTGATCATGGTGGATAAGCTTTTTGATGTGCTGCTGGATTCAGTTTGCCAGTATTTTATTGAGGGTTTTCACATCAATGTTCATCAGGGATATTGGCTTGAAATTTTCTTTTTCTGTTATATCTCTGCCAGGTTTTGGTATCAGGATGATGCTGCCTTCATAAAATGAGTTAGGAAGGAGTCCCTCTTTTTCTATTGTTTGGAATAGTTTCAGAAGGAATAGTACCAGCTCCTCTTTATACCTCTGGTATTATTCGGCTCCGAATCTATCTGGTCCTAGACTTTTGTTTCAATTAGTAGGCTATTAATTGCTGCCTCAATTTCAAAACTTGATGTTGGTCCATTCAGGGATTCAACTTCTGCCTGGTTTAGTCTTGGGAGGGTGTCTGTGTCCAGGAATTTATCTATTCTTCTAGATTTTCTAGTTTATTTGCATAGAGGTGTTTATAGTATCTCTGGTTGTAGTTTGTATTTCTGTGGGATCTGTGGTGATATCCCTTTTATCATTTTTTATTGCATTTATTTTATTCTTCTCTTGTTTCTTCTTTGTTAGTCTTGTTAGTGGTCTATTTTGTTGATCTTTTCAAAAAACCAGCTCCTGGATTCATTTTTTTTTTTTTTTGAAGGGTTTTTCCTTTCTCTATGTCCTTCTGTTCTGCTCTCATCTTAGTTATTTCTTCTCTTTTGCTAGCTTTTGATTTTTTTGCTCTTATTTCTCTAGTTCTTTTAATTGTGATGTTAGAGTGTCAATTTTAGATCTTTCCTGCTTCCTCTTGTGGGCATTTAGTGGTACAAATTTCCCTCTACACACTACTTTAGCTGTGTCCCAGAGATTCTGGTACGCTGTGTCTTTGTTCTCATTGGTTTCAAAGAACATCTTTATTTCTACCTTCATTTCTTTATTTACCCGGTGGTCATTCAGGAGCAGGTTATTCAGTTTCCATGTAGTTGTGTGGTTTTGAGTGAGTTTCTTAATCCTGAGTTCTAATTTGATTGCACTGTGGTCTGAGAGACTGTTTAATTTCCATTCTTTTGCATTTGCTGAGGAGTGTTTTACTTCCAATTATGTGGTCAATTTTAGAATAACTGCTATGTGGTGCTGAGAAGAATGTATATTCTGTTGATTTAGGGTGGAGAGTTCTGTATTCTGTAGATGTCTATTATGTCCACTTGGTCCAGATCTGAGTTCATGTCTGGATATCCTTGTTAATTTTCTGTCTCATTGATCTATCTAATAATAACAATTGTGTGTCTTGGGGTTGTTCTTCTCTGGGAGTATTTTTGTGGTGTTCTCTGTATTTCCTGAATTTGAATGTTGGCCTGCCTTGCTAGATTGGGGTAGTTCTCCTGGATAATATCCTGAAGAATGTTTTCCAACTTGGTTCCATTTTCTCCATCACTTTCAGGTACACCAATCAAACAGATTTGGTCTTTTCACACAATCCCATACTTCTTGGAGGCTTTGTTCATTTCTTTTCACTCTTATTTTCTCTAATCTTGTTTTCTCACTTTATTTCATTTAGTTGATCTTCAATCTTTGATATCCTTTCTTCCAGTTGATCGATTTGGCTATTGATACTTGTAATGCTTCACGAAGTTGTCGTGCTGTTTTTCAGCTCCTTCAGGTCACTTATGTTCTTCTCTAAACTGGTTATTCTAGTTAGCAATTTGTCCGACCGTTTTTCAAGGTTCTTAGCTTCCTTGCATTGTTAGAACATGCTCCTTTAGCTTGGAGGAGTTTATTATCTCCCACTTTCTGAAGCCTACTTCTGTCAATTCGTCAAACTCATTCTCCATCCAGTTTTGTTCCCTTGCTGGCGAGGTATTGTGGTCCTTTGGAGGAGAAGAGGCATTCTGGTTTTCGGAATTTTCAGTATTTTTGCGCTGATTTCTCCCCATCTTCGTGGATTTATCTATCTTTTGTCTTTGAAGTCGGTGACCTTCAGTGGGGTCTCTGAGTGGAGATCTCTTTTGTTGATGTTGATACTATTCCTTTCTGCTAGTTTTCCTTCTAGCAGGCCCGTGTGCTGCAGGTCTGCTGGAGTTTGCTGGAGGTCCACTCCAGACCTTGTTTGCCTGGGTGTCACTGGTGGAGGCTGCAGACCAGCAAAGACTGCTGCCTCTTCCTTCCTCTGGAAGCTTTGTCCCAGAAGGTCACCTGCCAGATGCCAGCCAGAGCTCTCCTGTGTGAGGTGTCTGTCAACCCCTGCTGGGAGGTGTCTCTCAGTCAGGAGGCACGGGGGTCAGGGACCCACCTAAGGAGTCAGTCTGTCCCTTATTAGAGCTCGAATGCTGTGCTGGTAGATCCGCTGCTAGTAGGGACGTTTAAGTCTGCTGAAGCTGCTCCTACAACCACCACTTCCCCATGGTGCTCTGTTCCAGGGAGGTGGGGGTTATATCTATAAGGTGGAGCTGCTGCCTTTTTTTCAGAGATGCCCTGCCCAGAGAGGAGACAGTCTGGCCGCAGTGGCCTTGCTGAGCTGGGGAGGGCTCCGCCCAGTTCTAACTTCCTGGAGGCTTTGTTTACATTGTGAGGGTGAAACCGCCTACTTAAGCCTCAGCAATGGCAGATGCCCCTCCCCCCACCAAGCTCCAGTGTCCCAGATCGAGCTCAGACTGCTGCTGTGCTGGCAGAAAGAACTTCAAGCCAAGGGATCTTAGCTTGCTGGGCTCCCTGGGGATGGGACCTGCCGAGCCAGACTACTTGGCTCCCTGGCTTCAGCACCCTTTGCAGGGGAGTGAATGGTTCTGTCTCGCTGACGTTCCAGGCACCACTGCAGTATGAAAAAAAAAAAAACTCCTGCGGCTAATTTGGTGTCTGCCCAAAAGACCGCCCAGGCCACCCAGGGTCCTGGTGGTGTAGACACTGGAAAGAATCTCCTGGTCTAGGGGTTGCAGAGACCCGTGGGGTAAGCGCAGTATCTGGGCTGGAGTGCACGGTGCAGTCCGTAATGGTTTCCCTTGGCTGGGAGAGGGAGTTCCCTGACCCCTTGTGCTTCCCAGCCCTGGTTTGGCTCACCCTCCTTGGGTTGCACCCACTGTTAAACCAGTCCCAGTGAGATGAACTGGGTACCTCAGTTGGAAATGCAGAAATCACCCGCCTTCTTTGTTGATCTCTCTGGGAGCTGCGACCAGAGCTGTTCTTATTCAACCATCTTGCCAGCAACCCTCTGGGAGTATGTTCTAAAACCCCAGTGGATGCCTGAAACCACAGCTAGTACCAAACCCTGTACAAACCCTATACATACTGTTTTTTCCTATATATATAATAAGGTTTAATTTATAAATTAATTTATAAGTTTGGCACAGTAAGAGATTAACAATACAATGAAATCATTATAACACCATACTAATAAAAGTTACGTGAATGTGATCTCTCTCTCTCTCTCACAATAGCTTATTGTACTATACTCACCCTTCTTGTGATCTGTCAATCTGATTACCAAGGCGACTACTAAGTGACCATTGAGTGGGTAGCATATACAACATGGGTACACTGGACAAAGGGATGATTCATGTCTTGGAGTGGGACAGCAAGAGATTTCATCCTGCTGCTCAGAATAGTGTGCAATTTAAAACTTGTAAATTGTGTATTTCTGGAATTTTTCATTTAGTATTTTCAATGGTTGATCATAGGTTGATCATTGAAATCACAGAAAGCAAAACTGCAGATAGGGAGAACTATCATACAGAAAAACAGCAAAGATAGTACAGAGAGCTCCACATCCCCTAAACCCAGGTACCCATATTAGCAACATCTTACATTAGTATGGTACATTTATTATAACTAATAAACCACTTTTGATACATTACCTCGTGTCCATACCTCATTCACATTTCCTTAGTTTTTATCTAATGTCCCTTTTCTTTTCCAGGACCATGTATAGTACACCACATTACATTTAGTTGTCATGTCTCCTTAGTCACTTCTTGGCTTTAAGTTTCTCTGAATTTCCTCGTTTTGGGTATTCTTGAAATTTCTGAGTAGTACTGGTCAGGTATTTTGTAAAACGTTCCTCTTTTGGGATTTTTCTGGTATTTCTTTCATGATTCGACTGGTATTATGGGTTTGTGGGAGAAACACCACAGAGGCAAAATGCCATTCTCATCCCATCATATCTAGGGTACAAACTATTAACATAACTTATCATTGTTGATGTTAACCTTGATCACTTGGCTAAGATGATGTTTTTCAGGTTTCTTCATTATAAGGTTATTCTTTTTCTCCTTTTCGTACCGTACTTTTCCTAGGAAAGTCGCTTTGCATGTCCCACATTTCTGCATGAGGAGTTCAGCCGGGCGCGGTGGCTCATGTCTGTAATCCCAGCACTTTGGGAGGCCGAGGTTGGTGGATCACGAGGTCAGCAGTTCAAGACCAGCCTGACCAACATGGCGAAACTTCATCTCTACTAAAAATACAAAAAAATTAGCTGGGCGTGGTGGCAGGTGCCTGTAATCCCAGTGACTTAGGAGGCTGAGGCAGGAGAATTGCTTGAAACCGGAAGGCGGAGGTTACAGTGAGCTGAGATTGAACCACTGCACTCTAGCCTGGGCAATAAGAGCAAAACTCTGTCTCAAAAATAAATAAATAAGGAGTTATGCTCGCCCTCCTTGAGGGTGGAATATATATGCAAATTATTTGGAACTGATCTGCGTTGGAGATTTATCTATTCTGCCCCACTTATTGACTTATTCAACCATTCATTTCCATCAGTATGGACTCATGGATGTTCACGTTATGCTTTGGGTTATAATTTAATACTTTACTGTGCTGCTCAAATTGTTCCAGTTTGAACATTGGGAGCACTTTTAAGTTGGCTCCTGTGTCCCTTTGACATGGTCTTAATATTTTTTTTTTGCCCTATGTTTTTGTTGGGTTTGACTTTGGTTCTGGCTTTTCTGTTGGTGGTAGTGTTGGTGGTTTTGTTTTGAGTACTTCTTGTACATTCTGGCACAAGATGCTCCATGCTCATCTTGTATATTTACTGCCCCAATTCTAGAATTGACCATTTCTTCAAAGAGCCCTGATTCATTTGCTGACTAATGGTATTAGAAACCAAGATATGGTGGAGGTTACAGTGAGCCGAGATCGCACAACTGCACTCTAGCCAGGCAGAGCCAGACCCCATGCCCCCACCCCCACAAAAATGAAAGAAACCAAGATATGTGTGCACTGTGTAGACTTTTCAGTTTGGCTTCTTTCACTTAGCCATATGCAATTAAGATTCATCTAAGTCTTTGCATGACTTCATAATTTACTCTTTTTCATTGCTGAGTAGAACTCCATTACATAGTTTATTTATTCATTCACCTATTGAAGAACATCTTGGTTACTCCTAGTTTTTGGTGATTATGAATAAAACTGATATAAACACTTGTATGCAGGGATTTGTATTGACCTAAGTTTTCAAAGCAGTTGAACAAATACCTTAGGAGTGTGGTTCCTGAATGGTATGGAAAAACTGTTTTATTTCCAACTTTTAAGTTCAGGTGTACATGTGCAGGATGTGCAGGCTTGTTACATAGGTAAACATGTGCCACGGTAGTTTGCTACATAGATTATCCCATCACCCAGGTACTAAGCCCAGCGTCCATTAGCTATTCTTCCTAATGCTCTCCCTCCTCCCATGTCCCACCCTCTAACAGGCCCCTGTGTGTGTTGTTTCCCCCAATGTGTCCATGTGTTCTCATCATTTAGCTCCTACTTGTAAGTGAGAATATGTGGTATTTGGTTTTGGTCTTCTGTTCCTGCATTAGTTTGCTAAGGATAATGGCCACCAGCCTCATACATGTCCCTGCAAAGGATATGATCTCATTCCTTTTTATGGCTTTCATAATATTCCATGGTGTATATGTACCACATTTTCTTTATCTAGCCTACCATTGATAGGTATTGAGGTTGATACCACGTCTTTGCTATTGTGGATAGTGCTGCAATGAATATATGCATGCATGTATCTTTATAATATTAATAGAATGATTTAGGCCCGGCATGGTGGCTCATGCTTGCAATCTCAGCACTTTGGGAGGCCAACACGGGTGTATTGATTGAGCTCAGGAGTTCAAGACCAGCCTGTGCAACATGACAAAATCCCATCTTTACAAAAATACAAAAATTAGCCAGATGTGGAGACACATGCCTATAGTCTCAGCTACTTGGGAGACTGAGGTGGGAGGATTGCTTCAGCCTGGGAGACCGAGGTTGCAGCAAGCCGAGATCATGCCACTGCACTCAAGCCTCGGTGACAGAGCCAGACCCTGTCTCATAATAATAATAATAATAATAATAATAATAAGAAGAAGAAGAAGAAGAAGAAGAAGAATTTCTATTCCTTTGGGTATATACCCAGTAATGGGATTGCTGAGTTGAATGGTATTTTTGCCTCTAGGTCTTTGAGGAGTCACCACATTGTCTTCCACAACGGTTGAACTAATGTACACTGCCATCAACTGTGTAAAAGCCTTCCTTTTTCTCCACAACCTCACCAGCATCTGTTGTTTCTTGAGTTTTTAATAATAGCCATTCTGACTGGTTTGAGATGGTATCTCATTGTGGTTTTGATTTGCATTTCCTAACAATCAGTGATGTTGAGCTTTTTTTCATATGTGAAAAACTTTTCTATATAAGACACTGCTAAGTTGTCTTCCAAAGTGATTGTACCATTTTACATTTCCACCGGGAACACACGAGAGTTCTTGTTTCACATCCTTGCCAGCAATTGGTATTGCTGGGTTTTTGGATGTTAGCCATTCCAAATGGTAATGTAGTGATGGTTCCTTGCTATATTATATATACACATGTATGTATTTTATTTATAAATATATGATTCAGTGAATAAATGAATCATTACATGTAATAACATCATAGTAAATTAGCAGAAGCAGCCTTAGACTACTACTCTTTCCCGACTCCTGACTCCTCTCGAAAAGCTTATATGTTAAGGCAGTAGGAATATGACCCAGAGTAAAAGACAGTTTTTACACTGTCTAGATACACATAAGAACTGAAAATTCTTAATTTGTCCAAGAGCAACATAATAAGTCTGAATATTTAACATTTATACATATATTATTTATATTCACATACTATTTAAAACTATTAAAAGCCTGATCCAAAAAATGAATGCCAAATGCCAAATGCCAAATAATAACAAATCCATCCTATAATTAGACATTGGTATAAATAGGAACCTAATAATAGTTTCTTAGAATCTATTTGTCTTCTTTATTATTAAAAATATCATACACATTCCCCAGTTGCCAAGTAATCAATCAAGGATTAGGTGCTATGCTTTGAAGGATTACATGATGTTCCTTTTGGTTCATGACATGCAGGAGCTAAGAAGAACCAGGTTGTGTGGTATTCAGAGAAATAATGTGATCAACCACCCAAATGAAAGTTAAAATAATTATTGACCTTTGATCTTACAGTTGCTGTATTATTTAGTTGGCATGACTTAAAGTCAAAGTTATCAAATATGTAAGAGTCATCACCACATTCAAGAGCAAGCAAGATAATTTTCAAAGTTTAAAATGATTGATTTAACAATGTTGAAAACAATTCTTAAAAATGGTGATTGAAACAAGTTTGTACATTTACAAGTCCATTCTTCAATATCTATTTAGTAATCCCAATCAGTATGATTAAGATTTTAAATACTAAAATACTAATACTAAAATACTATTACTAAAATTATAAAAACCTTTATTGTAGCCATTTTAGACTTTCATATTCAGCAAATAGATATCAGATTAGCTTTGTTTTTTCTTTCAGGAGTGGGCAGGAGTAAAATTAAGATTTAAAAAAATATATTTTTATGTATGATTTCATAATGTTTGCTGGGTGGGGGGAGCCACACTATTTTAACAGCCTATCATATACTTATCAGTAGCATCACTAATTTTAGCTTTTTCTCAGAAGTATGATAGTCATATAGGAAACTGCACATATTATAACTCCATAGCCTGAATTTTCACAAATAGAACACAACTCTGTAACTAGCACCTAGATTAAGATGCAAAGTAGTTCTAGCACCTCAGAAGCCCCCTTCGAGCTACTTTGAAATAATTACAACATCCAGATTTCCAACAGCATGTTTGTTTTGTCTATTTCAGTACTTTGCATAAATGGAATTGCAAAGTATCTTTTGTTGCATGTTTTCTTAGTATCAATGTTTGTGAGATTCATCTACATTGTTGTGCTCTGTTATAGACTATTTCTTCCCATTGCTATACACTACATCTACTATTTCATTGTGACTCTATCATAACTTATCCATTTTGATGGATACTGTGTATTTCATTGTGACTCTACCACAATTTATCCATTTTGATGTCACTCATTGTGAATGTACCACAATTTATCTGTTCATTTTAATGTTGAAGGACATTTGAATATTTCTCCATTTGGGACTACACTGCTATTATCTATGGTATAGTACATGTCATTTAATAACATGTATGGAATTTGGGGGGTAAATACTTACTAGTGAAATTGTCACAAGGGAACATGCTAAGCCTTAGAAGAAAATGACTACGTTTTTGCAATTTAACATGTATAGCAATTAGGATACATAGCAATACATAGGAATTGCTTAAATGTATAGCAGTTTAAATCCTCATTTACATTGTGAAAGTTCTTCACATTCTTGCCAATGCTTGATACTTTCCATCTTTTGTTTATTTTACCAATAAGAAAGAGGTTGAAGATATTTTCCACCTTTTCAAACTTAGCCCTTTTGTTAGATGTATAGTAGTAACACATTGTACTTTAATTTTCCTGATGATTAATGAAGTCACGCATGTTTTCATGTTATTGACCACTCGGATATCCTCATGTGTGACATGCCATTTTCTCTTTTTTGGTGTCTTTTAAAAATATATAATTATAATTGATTGTAAGTATACTTTGTAGATTCTGGGTATGAGGTTTTTTGGAATGTATTTTTTAAATCTCATTATAAGGCCTTGTTTTACCCTCTTGATGGTATTTTTCTCTTGTGAACAGGGGTTTTTAATTTTAATATAGTCCATTTAACCAATTTTCTTTATTAGCAGGTTTTTTTTTGGTCCAGTTTCCCCAATTTTGCCTAATTAAAATCACGTGTAGGTTAAACCTGCAATCTGTCTGTAATTTTTTGTATGGTCTGCGAAAAGGGTCAACATACACTTTTATTCGATATAGATATGCAACTGATTCATCATCATTAAATGAAAAGATCACTTCTTGTACTTACTTGCAGTATGACTTGTAACAAAGGATAAATGCTTGAGGTGATGGGTACTCCATTTACTCTGATGTGATTATGCATTGCATGCCTGTATCAAAATATCTCATGTATGCACCCACTACGTAGCCATGAAAAATAAAAGTTTAGAAACAATTAAAGTAGGTGTTTGTGTATGTATGGGTCAGTTCCTGGAATTTCTTGTCTGTTTTATTGGTCACATTTTTCTAAAACCACTTAGCAATAGCACTTCGACTTTATCAGAAGAACTTTAGAATGTATCATTTTCTCTGGGTTCTTCTTTTTCAAAATTGCATCAACGAATCTTGGCTTTTTGTATTCCATATGAATTTTTAAATCAACTTATCAGTTTCCACAAAAATACCTGCTGAGCTTTTTACTGAGACTGTACTGAAACTGTAGATTTGAGGGATTGACATCTGTGCAATAATACTTTATATATCTCTCCATTTATTTAGAAATTCTTCACTTACAAAAATGTTTTGAAATTTTTTAGTGAGGAGGTCTTGGCATATCTTTTATTAGATTTAGTCTTATACGTTTGGGGGTTTTCGATGTTACGGTCAATGGCAACATTTTAAAATACTGTTTTCAGTCAGTTGCTGGCATGTGAAAATACAACTAACTTTTTAATACCGACCTGTGTACAGCAACGTTGCCAAATACAGTTTAGTTTTTATATTTTGATGAGGAATTTTAAATACATATTTTAGGTACACATACACAATCATATTGAATAGTGAATAATGACAGTTTTGACCCTTCTAATCTTAATGTTTGTTTGTTTTGATCTTGCATTACTTTATTGCCTAGGACCTCCAGTACAAGATTAAATGGAAATGGTCATAGTAGGAATCCTCGTCTCTTTTCTGAGTACAGGAGAATAGTCTTCAATAACATGCTTCATGATTAATGTTTGCCATTGGTTTTTAGTAGATAATCTTCCTCCAATTAAGGATGCTTCTCTCTCATCCTAATTTTCTGAAAGGCTTTATTGTGAATGGCTATTACATTTTGTCAAATGCTTTTCCTGAATCATAATATTTAGTTTAGCTCTGTGCATTTTTTCCTCTCAATCTGATAAATTATGTTAACTGGCTTTTAGATGTAAAGTGAACCTGGATTAAATCTCACTTGCTTTGATGCATACAGCACTAAATTGGATTAGCTAATGTTTTTACTAAGGGTATTTACATCTATAATTATGAGAGAGATTCATTTTTAATTTGTTCCTTTCTTGTAATATCTCTTATCAGGTTCTGGAGTCAATATTACCTTGGCTTATAAAAAGAGGAAGGAACCATTCACTCTGGAAGACTTTGTGCAAAATTGGTATTATATCTTCCTCAACTATTGGGCAAAATTCGCAGATAAAGCCATCTGGGTTATGAATTTCCTTTGTACAGAAATTTTTAAATAACGGATTTCCTTTATTTAATAGCTAGTAAACTATTAAGATTTTTCTATTTCTTCTTTTGCTGCTTTGGTAATTGACTTTTTCAATAAACGTTTCACTTCATTTGTCAAATTTATTGATGTAAGGCTGTTCATAATAGAGATTATCTCTTATCCAAAATGCTTGCAATCAGAAGTCTTTCAGATTTTGGGCGTTTTCTGGTTTTGGAATATTTTTGCATTATACTTACCAGTTGAGCATTCCAAATCCAAAAGTCTGAAACCCAAAATGTTCCAATTAGTATTTCCTTTGAGCATTATGTGGGCACTCAAAAGTTTTGGATTCTAGAGCATTTCAGATCTCAGATTATCAAACTTAGGATGCTCAACCTATATATTCTTCATTTTTCAAAAATTTATTATAAATATTTCAAGTAATAAATATTCTTGGAAGGTTGAATTTTACAATGAACACACATGTATGCTTCGCTTGGATGCTATTTTGAATATTGAATATTTTGTTTTAAAATGTATATATCTATCAACTCATCACTCATAGTTCTGGCAATTTATCTTATTTCGGTGGGAATTTTTAAGTAAATTACAGATACACTTCCCCCTAAATATTCTTTGCATATTATTAGAGTTCAATATGTTTAGTTTTTTTCCTCATAGCTTTTTCCTTTTTGGGTAAAATTCACATTAGATGAAATGTACAAATTTTAAGTGGACATCCACTGAATTTTGAAAGAGGCATATACCCATTTAACCCAAATCCTCCCAAGATACAAAACATTCTCATTTCAGAAATTTTTCTTATACCTCTTCCCAGTCAATCCCCACCTCCACTATTCCCAAAAGTCAACCATTCTTCTGCTATTTTCCACGTACATTAGTTTATTCTAGAAACTTACATAAATGGAATTTACAGTATGTACTCTGTTGTATAAGACTTATTTCGGCATATTAAAGATTCATCCAGGTTTTGCATAAATCATCAGTTTGTACTTTTTCACTGTTATTATTCCATTGTTTATTTATACCAGTGTGTGTATATATTCTACCACTGATGGACACCTGGGCTTTTTTTTAGTCTGAGACTACTTTGAATAAAGCTGCTATGAACATTCTTGACCTTTTTGTAGATGTGTTTTTCTCCTGAGTAACCACATAAACGTAAAATTGCTGGGTCACAGGACAGGTGTAAATTAGTTTTATAAGAAACTATTACAACTTTTTTTGTAAAGTAGCCGTGTCATTTTCATAGTAGTTGTACCACAAAGTATCAGATTTCCAGTTGCATCATATTCTTATCTACATTTGGTAGAGTGGTATTTCATTTTGATTTTAATTAGAATATCTCTGATGACTAATAACGTTGAGTTACACATCTTTTAAAATTGTATGTGAATGGAAGCCTGTCTCTGAAAGGAATATTACTGGGGGAATAAAAATTCTCTAGTAAGATATTAAAATCAGAAGCTGGGGAATTCCTCTTCCAATTAAGGTGAAATTAATAGGGACCAGATCCACTCCCCTATTTTACAAAACTAAATAACTAAAGAAATTCTACATGAAACCTTGATTGTTCCAGCTTACTGATTTGATTGTCCAGTCACAGCACAGGGGAAAAACTAAACAGAGCCCAATGGTCTTCCTGAGTTGAGAATCTGGTAAGGCTAAGGGAACTACCACAATTGACAGAAAAGAGTACCAGAAAGGAAAGCTGCGGGGTGAGAAAGCTCTACAGAGGTTGAGAGTTCCCTCACATCTTCAGCCAAGTTCTGCCCAATGCATGCATTGGAGGAAATTTCTAAGTGTTGGGGAAAGAATCACCAAAAAGGACAGGTAGAACAATCCTCTGAATTCATACAAGGATAGGAATAGTGTAATTCCTGTCCCCATTAGCCAAAGTAGGAAAACCTTTTAATACATGGGGCATTGGTAGAGTACTCAAAAGGGTATTAACTCAGTATGGGTAAAAATTAGCATGAAATTAAAGTCTGATCTCACCTTATATACAAGCCTCAAACGAATCAAAACTGCCTCCTTGGTTTCCTATTGACTTAGTTGGATCCCAGAACAAAGCTCAAGAACACAATTATGTACTAGTTAATGATGGAGAGAGGTTTTGAGAAATGTGTCCTTAGGCAATTTAATCATTGTGCAAACATCACAGGGTGGACTTACACAAACCAAGATAGTGCAGCCTACTACACATCTATGTTCCTATTGTTCCTGTGCTACAAACCTGTGCAGTTTGTTACTGTCCTGAATACTGCAGGCAATTGTAACACAATTTTAAATATTTGTGTATCTCACCATAGCTAAACAGAAGAGGTATAATAAAAATACAGTATAAAAGATTAAAAATAGTATAACTGTCTAGGGTACTTACCATGAATGGAACTTGTAGTACTGGAAGTTTCTTTGGATGAATCAGTGAGTGGTGAGGCAAAGTGAAGGCCTAGGACATTACTGTACACTACTGTGGACTTACAAACACGGTATACATAGGCCACACTAAATTTACAAAGATACTGTCTTTCTTCAATAATTAAAGTTAGCTTACTGTAACTTTTTACTTTATAAAGTTTTTATTTTTTAATTTTGGGTTCTTGTAATAGCTTAGCCTAAAACACAAATACACAGAGCTGTACAAAAATATTTACTTTCTTTATATGCATATTCTATATGCTTTTTACTATTTTCAAAGCTTTTTATTTTTATTTTTTATTTTTTAAACTTTTTGTTAAAAAGCAAGACACACCTGCATTAGCCTAGGCCTGCACAGTGTCAGAATCCTCAATATCCCTGTCTTACCCTCTACATCTTATACCACTGGAAGGTCTTCAGGGGCAGTAACAAGCATGGCACTGTCATCTCCCAAGATAACAATGCCTTCTTCTGGAATACCTTCTGAAGGACCTGCTTTTTTCTTCTAATAAGTAGGACTATACTCTAAAATAATAATAAAAAGTATAACAAATATATGAACCAGTAACATAGTAGCTTATTATTGTTATTAAGTACAATGTACTGTGCATAATTGTGTGCTAAGCTTTTATATGACTGCCAGGGCAGCAGGTTTACACCAGCATCACCACAAACATGAGCAATGCAATGCACTACGATGTTATTATGGCTACGACATCACTAGGTGACAGAAATTTTTCAACTCCATTATAATCTTATGGGACCACCGCTACGTACCCAGTTCATTGTTGACCAAAAAGTCATTATGTAGTACATGCCTCTATTTAAGGAAAAAAATATCCCGTACTCAACAAGCAAAATTCATAAGGTCTGGAATCCAGTCAATGATTTTCAGGGATGCAAACAAGCAGGAAAACATGACCCACAATGAAAAGAAAAATCAGTCAACAGACACAAGATAAAATTAGTAGACAAGAACATTGAATTTGCTATCATAACGATATTTTATATGTTCAAGAAAGTAGAGGAAAGCATAAACACACCTTTAAAGACTCAATTTGAACTTAGTTCTAAATTTTTTTTTTTTTTTTTTTTTTTGGAGACGGAGTCTCGCTCTGTCACCCAGGCTGGAGCGCAGTGGCTGGATCTCCGGTCACTGCAAGCTCCACTTCCCGGGTTTACGCCATTCTCCTGCCTCAGCCTCCCGAGTAGCTGGGATTACAGGTGCCCGCCACCTCGCCCGACTAGGTTTTTTTTTTTGTATTTTTTAGTAGAGACGGGGTTTCACCGTGTTAGCCAGGATGGTCTTGATCTCCTGACCTCGTGATCCGCCCGTCTCGGCCTCCCTAAGTGCTGGGATTACAGGCTTGAGCCAACGCGCCCGGCCAGTTCTAAACGTTTTTAAAAATGTCTGAGATTGAAAAATTCACTGAATTAAATATCAGACAGGATGCTGCCAAAAATAAAAAGACAAATTGAAAACATAGCATAGCAATAAAAACTATCCAAAATGAAACACAGAAAGAAAAAAGAAACCTGGAAAAAATGAACAGAGCAACAATGAGTTGTGGGACAAATTCAGTCAAACAGACCAAAAAATGTTTGTATTGCTTTACAAGTTAGCAACAAATACAGCTGAATAATCATAAACATGGCACTTCTAATTCTCACATTGGAGGGACAAGACCAGGAAAATGCTCTTCCACTTAAAACGCATTTATTAAAACTGAAATCCACAACTTCTGTCAAGACCTTCAATATTCTCAAGCAAAATCGACACCTATAGAGTCAAAGAAAACTATTAATAGTATCAAGTTTACTCCGTACGTCTGAGTATGTAACTGAAAGGTCTTACATGTTTTTATACAGGTAGTGCTTTTACTAAACATTTTATGTAGCCATCCTGACACTTTTAAGAATATAACACCCTTTAAGCACATTCTTTTGAAGAAAGAGATGTCAAGAAAATTGTAAAATCCAACAAAGCACTGCAGTCAAATTTCTCCTCTTTTCTCAGGAGGAAAAACTAGTCAGCCTTTAACATGGCCTGAAATAAAATGCCAATGATCAAAGAACCTGAATGAACCCAAGTAATAAGAAACATAAAACGATACCAAGGATCATCGTAATCGAATTGCTAGAGGTTGAACACTTTTTCATGTGCTTAACTGTCAACTGTGAAGTGCCTATTCACATTTCTCATCCATCTCCTATTTTTAAAAATTCTTTATATATCCTGATTCCAGTCCTTTGTCTCGTTTTGCAAGTATTTTATTTCAAGTTGTAGCATGTCTATTTCCTTAAGTTTTTTGATGAGCCTAAGTTTTTAATTTCTATGAAATCTTTCATTATTAAAAACAATTTTATGGGGGCCGAGCACGGTGGCCCACATCTGTAACCCCAGCAATTTGGGAGGCCGAGGCAGGTGGATTAGCTGAGATCAGGAATTCGAGACCAGCCTGGCCAAAATGGCAAAATGTGTCTACTAAAAAAAAAAATTAGCCACACGCCTGTACTCAGGAGGCTAAGGCAGGAGAATTGCTTGAACCCGGGAGGCAGAGGTTGCAGTGAGCTGAGATCGTGCCACTGCACTCCAGCCTGGGCAACAAAGTGAGAATCCATCTCAAAAAAACAACCACAAAAAAACCAATTTTATGGTTAATACTTTGTGTCCTAAGAAATCTATACCCACCACTAATTGCCAAACTATGTTGTAGCTTTTACATTTGGCTCTTGAATTGATTCTTGAGTATAGTATGAGGTAGGGATTGATGTTCATTTATTTTTAAATGTGGACATCCAATTAATCTAGCACCAATTGCTGCAATGACTCTCCTTTCCCCATTGTATTGCTTCGACACCTTTGTCAAAAATTAAATGAGTGTGTGAGTCTATTTCTGAGCTCTCTCTTTCATTGATCCATTTGTTTGTCTTTATGGCAGAATCACAATGTCACTTTACAGTAAATTTCAAATTCTCTAAATTTTTCCATTGCAAAATACTTTGGACAATCTAGGTACTTTACATTTCCATAGAAATTTACGATCAGATAGAACATTTTTATTTAAAAGAGTTTGGTGCAACTATTATTTGGATTGTGTTGAATTTATATAACATTTGTGTTAATTTATATAACATTTATGTAACATTTTGAGTCTTCCAATACATTCATGTGAAACATATCATTTACTTATGTCTATTTTAATTTCTTTTACTGTTTTGTAGATTTCAGTGTACAGGTCTTATATATGCTGGTAAAAAGCTACTTCTAACTTGCTTTTTGACACTATTGTAACAAGAATTACTAATTTTTCAAGTATTCATTGCTTGTATTCTTACTGTCTTTTTAAATGTCTGTAGTCATCTCATATTTTGATTACCGTTTTTTAATTAGCATTGATATGGGTTACTGTTTTTAACTATTTCTCCTTGAGCCAATTTTGGTAAAAATATAATCAACTTCATTAACCTTTTGGAACAATCATTTTTAGCTTTATTAATTTTCTCTATTATACATTTGTGTAGTATTTCATTGGTTTTTGCTGAATTATTCCTTTAATTCTACTTTCCTTAGGTTTGATGACCTCTTATAGCTTCTTGAATGGGAAACTTAATTTTGTTCTACAATGGGTTAAATTGCATTAAAATTTGATGTCACGTTCTTTACCTTTCCGTTCAAAATACTTCAGTTTCTTTTTATTTGCTCTTTAACCAATGACTTATATAGAAATAGAATGCTTAAAGTTAAGACAGTTGAAATTTTGTTGTCTTTTTGATCATTTCTAGCTGAATTCCATGGTGGTCAGAAAACATTACAAATGATGTCATTATTTTTGCTTTTTTTTTTTTTTGGAGACACAGTTTCACTCTTGTTGCCCAGGCTAGAGTAGAGTGGCATGATCTCAGCTCACTGCAACCTCTGCCTCCCGGGTTCAAGCGATTCTGCTGTCTCAGCCTCCTGAGTATCTGGGATTCCAGGTGTGCACCACCATGTCCAGCTAATTTTTGTGTATGTGTGTGTATATAATATACATATATATTTTAGTAAGGACAGGGTTTCACCATGTTGGCCAGGTTGGTTTCAAACTCCTGACCTCAGATGATCCACCCGTCTCCCAAAGTGCTGGGATTACAAGAATGAGCCACTGTGCCTGGCCATCTTTTAGATCATTTCTAGCTTAATTCCACGGTGGTCAGAAAAACATTACAAATAATTTCAGTATTTTTATATTTCTTAATCTATTTTTTATTTGAATGGCCCAGACTATGTTTGTGATGATTAATATTGAGTGTCAACTTGATTGGACTGAAGGATACAAAAAGTATAAAGGATAAAATAAAGCAGGCAGAAGAAAGTGGAGACTTGCTGAGTCTGCTGGTAGTCATCTTTCTCCCGTGTTGGATGTTTCCTGCCCTCCCTTGAACATCAGACTCCAAGTTCTTCAGTTTTTGGACTCTTGGACTTACACCAGTTGATTTACCAGGGGCTCTTGGGCATTCAGCCACAGACTGCAGGCTGGGCTTCCCAACTTTTGAGGTTTTGGGACTCAGACTGGCTTCCTTGCTCCTCAGTTTGCAGAGAGCCTATTGTGATATTTCACCTTGTGATTGTGTGAGTCAATTCTCCTTAGTAAATTCCCCTACATATATACATACATCCTATTAGTTGTATCCCTCTAGAAAATCCTAATACAGTGGTCATATTGATAAAGTTCCATGTAATCTTTTTTTTTTTTTTTTGAGACTGAGTCTGGCTCTGTCTCCCAGGCTGGAGTGCAGTGGCCGGATCTCAACTCACTGCAAGCTCCGCCTCCCGGGTTCACGCCATTCTCCTGCCTCAGCCTCCGGAGTAGCTGGGACTACAGGCGCCCGCCACCTCGCCCGGCTAGTTTTTTGTATCTTTTAGTAGAGACGGGGTTTCACCGTATTAGCCAGGATGGTCTCGATCTCCTGAACTTGTGATCCGCCCGTCTCGGCCTCCCAAAGTGCTGGGATTACAGGCTTGAGCCACCGTGCCCGGCCAGTTCCATGTAATCTTGAATGTGATTGTTACTGTTTCGTGATTATAGGTCCAACATTGTTCAGAATTTCTATGGTCTTGTGTGTGCATGTGAGTTTTCAGCCACTGAAATGTATTAAAGGTGAATGACCTCCGTTATGATGAAATGTATCTCTTTAGTAACGCTTCTTGTCTTAATGCATACTTTGTTCTAATAGAGTAAATTAAATTAGGTTTCCTTTAGTATTTCACTTTATTGCTTTCAATTTTGTGTCTTTTTAACTTTACATTTGACTCTTAAAAGTGCCATATAGTCATACAGTTTTGTTTTTAAGTAATCTGAAAATACTTTTATTTGGGGTATTTAGTCCATTTACATTTAATCTAATTTCTGATATAGTTGTGTTCATTTCCACTACTTTTGATTTCAGTCCTATCTGGTTTGTTTTCATCTTTTAAATATTATTCCATTTCCTTCTTCTATTTACTTGTTATGGATTCTTTTATGGATTATCTTAGAGATTACAATGTACATTAATCTTTTATCACAATACAAATTACATTCACACTTTCATGATACTGCTAAAAACATATTATTTTAACTTCATTTATCCTTTCCTTTTCCATTGTTATTGTGAACTTTAGATATGCTGAATTTTAAAATAACACGAGGCATTCAATAAATGTTTTTTGTCCATTTGCAAATATTTATAATGCCTTCCTTGTCCATTTCCATGTCTTCATCTATGATTACTGCCCTTCATCCTGACCACAAATCTCCTTAGTTTTTCTTTTTAAAGTCTTTCTATTAAAAGCCATGGAATCTTACATTAGTAGCTATTTTCTTTTAATGTATTAAAGATGTAATTCCAAACGGAGAATGACATCAGCAAGATGGCAGAAGAGAAAGTCCTAGACCCTCCTACCCCTAACAGGGACATCAGCTCAACAATACACATACAGATATCCCATATTAGACTCTTCATCTTAATTTATTGTCTGCATTCTCCCCACTAGATGCTATGCTCTTGGAGGAAAGAGATTTTGCTGTTTTGTTCACTGCTGTAGCTAGGGTACGTGGAACAGCCTATGGCACATTACAGGCACTCAACAGATATTTATTGAAAAATAATTAAATGGGTATAAACCAAATTATTCCAGAGAAAACACTCTTTGTGAAATCATTTTCAAATAACAATAAATGAATGCCCTCCAACATGATCTGTAACCATTCCTAAAATCAAACATAGCTGTTATGTTTTTCTCATAACACAGATAAATCAGTTATCACATTTAGAAATATATAGCTGGCCGGGCACGGTGGCTCATGCCTGTAATCCCAGCATTTTGGGAGGCTGAGGCGGGCAGATCATGAGGTCGGGAGATTGAGACCATCCTGGCTAACACTGTGAAACCCCATCTCTACTAACAACAACAAAAAAAAAATACAAGAAAATTAGTTGGGCCGGTGCGGTGGCTCACGCTTGTAATCCCAGCACTTTGGGAGGCTAAGGCGGGTGGACCACGAGGTCAGGAGATCGAGACCATGCTGGCTAACATGGTGAAACCCCGTCTCTACTAAAAATACAAAAAAAAAAAAAAAAAAAAAAAAAAAAAAAAAGCAGGGCGTGGTGAGTAGTCCCAGCTACTCGGGAGGCTGAGGCAGGAGAATGGCCTGAACCTGGGAGGCAGAGCTAGCAATGACCAGGGATCGCGCCACTGCACTCCAGCCTGGGTGAGTGCTCCAGTCTGGGTGACAGAGAGAGACTCCATCACACACACACACACACACACACACACACACACACACACACACACACACACACAAATATATAGCCACACATTTAATGTAAATTCTTCATTTTAAAGATGAAAAAAAAAAAAAAACTATAGACAGAAATGGGATGTTTTCTGATTCTTAGATTAGCATTCTATCTGCAAAATTATGCTACTACTTTATTTAAGAAAATAAATTGTCTTTTCCTAAACGGGAGAAAGAACAGTACCCGCATGCAGGGAGTGATGGGAGGAAAACAAAAGAAAACAAAACAAAAAACAATAGGATGGAAAAATACACACTCTGATCCATTAAAAATAGGCCTGTCCAACATGAAGAGTTCATAGCTAAAAAAGGATTCCAGTGGAAACAGAAGACAAACATAAAAAGGCTCGAACTGTTTTTGTTCCCCAACTTAAGAAGAAAACAAAAATATGTGAAAATGTTTACCACTTTAAAAAAGAAAAGTTTGACATTAGCTTTTTGACCATCCTTGGTGTCCATGTCAGAGTCTTCACAGCACATAACGAGCCAGTTCTAAAGCCGAGGTGCGAACATAAGATGGATAGGAGTTAAAAGATGAGATGGTACAACTATTCGAGACACTGGGTTCAAGCTCTAGTATCACTAGTGTGTTTAAATCTGATTCCTTAAGCCACCTAAATCTTTGCAAAGACACAGGATGATCTGCATTTAAAAATCACTTAGTTTTATTTTGCTGAATAATGCCATACACCTTGATAGACCATTTTCGATTATGTGATGGTTCAGAAACTATGTATGAATTCAGAGAATGTTGAGACTTTAGGTTTCATAATACTGAGAATTTAATCTTTCATTTGAAAGAATAAAATCTATCCAGTGAAGTTCCAATTATATATTTCATAATGAATTCTATTTATTGCTTCCTGGACCTGTCAATTCCATTAATGGATGAGTATCTCTTCTGAATCACAACTGAGGAAGAAATGCCACTATTTTACCAATGATATTTATATCAGAAACAATAAGACAATGAGCCCATTCTGCTTGCATGCATTGGTCATTTTATCCACATCAATTGGGATTCTGGGAGAAATACCAATACAATAAAAATGCACATGGATATTAAGATAAAATTATATGCTTTTCATTACAGACAAATCAATGGGGGTAGCAGGAAGAATACAGCTCTGATTTTATAGTGCAATTGCTAGCAAGTGAGGGAGTAGGAAAGACAGGAATCAATAAATTGTCACAATCCTACTAATCATACAAAAGCAAGATTATAAGGGCAAACACATATAATAAAAATAACTATATAAGCTTTGAAGCATATTATACTGACTAAAGTATAAAATACAAAATAAAAGAACTATATTGGTCTAATTTGGGGATATTAAAATATTATTGGGTTTACATAAAGTACAAACCCTTTTGCATTTAGAGAACATAACTCTTGGTTCAAAGACAAAATGCATAAATAAACCAGTTATTTCAAATTTGCTTTGAAAGGCTAAAAACACTAAACCAAACTTGTTAAAATAATACTTGGTTTGCTCAAGCCAGAGTATACTTAGAGTTTAAGTTTAAAAAGAATGAATTAACAGAACTTTAGGAATACACATTATTCCATCCAATAATGAATTCTATGTCTTTTACCCCGTATTACTCCACTGTATAATCTTTGAAACTCAAAAGGATAACTTCAATTTTACTTTTTAAAATGCAGCTCTTTGGTAAGAATGATTATAAATACCAGGTGAGATTCTTTTCTAAACCAACATGTGAGAACTTTCAGAAACAAATGTTAAATTTTGGTGTCATCTTACTACAAAACAAACACATTTTGATGATGCTGATATATCTCAAAATACATTTGAAATGCTTTCTTTGAAAATACACATGAAACGTCATTAGGATATCTTCACAATTCATTTCAAAGAGTTTTATCCAGTTTAAGTACTTATTACTCAATTTTTTAAATGTTTTATTTTAGTTTCAGGGCGTACATGTGCAGGTTTGCTATATGGGTGTATTGCACAATGCTGAGGTTTGGACTTCTAGTGAACCCATAATCAAATAGTGAACATAGTATCCAACAGGTAGTGTTTCAACCCTTGTCTCCTTCCCACTTCCCCTCTTTTGGAATCCCTAGTGTCTATTATTTCCATTTTTATGTCCATGAGTACTCATTGTTCAGCTCCCGCTTATAAAAGAACATCTGCTATTTCATTTTCTGTTTCTGAGTTAGTTCACTTAGGACAATGGCCTCCAGCTTCATTCATGTTGCTGCAAAGAACATGGTTTCATTCTTTTTTTACGGCTGCATGGTATTCTATGGTGCATACATACCACATATTCTTTATCCAATCAACCATTGATGGCCACTTAGGTTGACCCCATGACTTTGCTACTGTGAATACTGCTTCAATAACAGACAAGTGCAGGTCTCTTTTTGATAAAATGATTCCCTGTCATTTGGATTGATATTTAATACTGAAACTGCTCAGTCAAGTGGTAGTTCTATTTTTAGTTCTTTGAGAAATCTCCATACTGTTTTCCATAGAAGTGGAAGTAATTTACATCCCCAGCAGTGTATAAGCATTCCTTTTCTTTTAAAACATGGCTATTTCCAAAATATTTAAATCTACACCCAAAGACAGGAATTTGCTATATTAAAATTTTCAAATGAATGTGAACTTTAAGCCCTGAAAGTTATTCCAAAAGAAGGGTTTTGAACTTGCTTTCAACCGTGGTAACAGCACTGAAACATAAAGACAGCCTCCTAAGAGTTATATGGAAAAGTATTTATTCATTTATTTAAAAAGAGAAAAAAACTACCTTTGTTTATCTCTTATACATTTTACAATCTTGACCCATCATTTTAAACTTTAGATGTAAAAAGAATCAAAAATAGTTTTTTTTTTTTTTTTTTCATTTCCCTTGAATGTTTCATTCAAATTATCTCAACTTTGGCCAGTAAAACAAAAATATTTCTTATTCTAGAAACTACAAATTTAAAATGAGTCCTATTTAACCAAGGCATACATGATACCTGTAGACCTGATTTGGGAGGGAAAGATTCTGATTTTCAGAAATGACAGAAAAAGAATTTTAATTTGGGAGAAATTATTAAGCATCCATAAAACTTTAAATACACTCACATATAGGCAATACAAATAAATTGCTTACTCTGCTGAACTTTCAAAATGTATTTTAATCTCATTCCAAGAAGAAATAAAATTTCTAGATACAAATACATCTCATTCAAGTCACTTTTTAACATACATTCTGCAACTTAAATTATAAGGATTCAATATTTTCATCTTTTATAATCTCAATATATTATATATTTAATATATAATATATATACAATACATACAGGTAGTCAGCAGGTTTACAAAGTAATTTCTTTAAAGTCTGATCAGTATTGATAAATATTTTTAGCCTATTAAAAGGAACTATTTAGGATCATAGAATAAAATAAAATATGGCAGGTCCAAACCTAATGGCAAGATTACAAATGTTCATATGGCCAGTCATTTTAAAAGAACTCTCAAGTTGGGTAGAATATGTTTTAAAACAATACCCTTGCTATTCTCAAGCAGCAGTAGTTATATATTTTAACCATATTCATCTCCAATAAATTTAAAATAACTGCAGCTTTCTTTACTGTAATATACAGTAGCTATCTCTTCCTTTCTGTTGGATTTTATTGTTTCAACAGTAACTAATATATTACCAACAGAAGAGACTTTAGCCCCTTTCCCTCCCCTAAAGCATGGCTCAGTTTGAAGATTGTTCTATAGGCAGCCACTATGACTATCAATAGTACCATAATAGCATTAAAAGCAATCAGTAACTAGAGTCATGTGAGATGTTTCAAAGACTGCTGGAGGTTTGTGTAAACCAGGGTAATCAGAAATATTACCCTTGTAGATAGCCCTCTCCTACCAGTAAATACAAAGAGTTAAAATTCCAATGCCACAGTGTAACAGTTAACAATCTATTTTGTAATTTTAAATATTACAACATTAATTCACCCTGAGAATACAGAGGAAACATTTAATACAAGACATTCTGATATGTTTCTTTTTTTTTTTTTCCCATTGTATTTGCTTTCTTCTGGTTTTCATCAGCCCTTTAAGGGCACAAATATTTGAATTTAAAGTGTGATTTGGATATGCTTTTTTGTTAACTGAGATTCATGCCACAGTCAGATACTGGTGATAGATAAGCCCAAAAAGGCTTGTAGAAAAGAGGCAAGCAGCAATCCACCAGGTCAGAAAAGACAGAAGTCCTCGAAAAAGAAGAGGAGTAAAAATATTTTTTAAGCTGCTCAGTGCTACTGTTATTTGCGTAACAGTTACCTTCATCTTCCCTTCAGCTGATGGTAATTCAGAGTAAACAGAATTGGAGAGTAGACTATTATCCACTGGTAAGGTAGAGATAGATTCTGGATAAATACCCCAGGAATGATTACCTAGAAAATCGAAGACACAAATACAATTTGAAGAGTAACTAATTACAAAGCTTTTTACTAAAAAAAAATCTTTACTATATTTGAAATTAACAGTAAGTTTAGAGGCATAGTATGTCATTTTATGTTGAAAACAAAGTAAAATAATAATCCTTCTAGATCCCTAAAAAATTAACATGACTAGAGACTATCTGGCCTCATCAGTAAAGGTACACATAAAAGCAAAAAGTCTGATATACTTTTAATTAATTGCACTAAAAATGGGTAAAATAACAAAAATAATTTCCTCATTGTATAAGAAATGAATCAGCTAACTCTACTGGAGTAACAAAGACAGATTCAATAACTTCTGAGAAATATTTTCTACTAGAATATCAAAATAAGTTCCTTTCTCAGAAATTATCTATGATTTCAATGTGAAAACCTATTAATAGCTTCCAGAAATTTTTTTCATCATATACTTTCCTATAGTGGACAGGATATGGGTCACTTAATTTACAACTGAACTACTTATCCCTTTCCATTCCATAGATTCTTACAGGGCAACTACACCTATCATCAGGTCTATGACACCCACTAAGTCCATGAAGCCAAATAATACTTTTAGTTCCTTTGGGTTTCTTAAACCCTAACAGTGGCTGATTGCCTGATCCAAAAAAGGGGAAATGATTAATGCAGTAATAGATACTTCTTGAATAACACCACATGGGGACTTGATAGCTTAGTGAAGAGACTTGTAGAATTTTGTACTGAGAAATCTTCACCCTTTCAATGTAAGTTATCTAAACTAGAACTTACCATAGCATTCTGTAATTTATGTAAATTTATAATTGCCTTGTAATAATATAAACGTTAGGCAATAACAAAACCTTAAATCATCTTCTTATAACACAAAAGTAACTAAGATCAACAGTGCTTACTAAAGTTACTGGGTAAATCTGAGACTTAACCTTTAGTAAACAATTCTTGAAGACAAAGCATAAAGTTATAAAACCATGGGTCTGAGTTTTCAAAATGAAAATGATAAATCACCTTCCACAGCTAAAACTTTCCCATGGTTCTTTCTACAGCTTTTAAAAAGAGAAACAAATTTAAGAGTTGCATTTCTTTGTTGGTGACAAAAAGCCTTATTAATTATAGGTAGAAAGTAAAAGATGCTTCCTAGTTGCCAGGGCATGCCTACCTAGTGTTTTCAAAAGCAGAGTTGTGTGAAGCAGCATTACCAGAGGCGCCACATACTGCAGTGCAATGACACAAAGATAATAAAAGACTCGAGCCACCTGCAACCAACAACATTCTTAAGTGTCTAATACAACTGACATGTTAGGAGTGAATTAAACTTTCAGATAATTGTCATACCAAAATGTTTAAGAGATAATCCTTTCACAAGAAGGAAGCTAAATGTCAATGCTAAATGTCCCCAAAATGACTCTAGAAAGGCTCAACTTGAAGACAAGTTTTTAGAATGTGAGAGCATTAAAATAGATTCCTTAAAAATAATTCTTAAATGATGTATATATATTGGAGAAAATAACGACTAAGATTCAAATGGTATACATTTACTCATATTTCAAAGATAAAACAAAATGTAAGGGATACCTAAAATATCCAACTAAATAACAATAGTAGGCAGAGTCACGTATGAGCATAAATCCCTCATAAATAAAAAATTAAGTCCTCATTCTACATGAACATATTTGAAGTCAAACTATGGAAAATATAAAAACATAAAAATATATAAAAGGTAAAACAGAAAAAAGTTGTCTAAATCTTAATAAATGCCTCTAACTATGGAGGTGAATAAAAAACTGGAGCTGGTTGGGCGTGGTGGCTCAGCCTGTAATCCCAATACTTTGGGAGGTGATGCAGGAGGATTGCTTGAGCTCAGGAGTTCAAGACAAGCCTGGGCTATAAAGAGAGATGCTGTCTCTACAAAAAAATAAAATAACAATCATCATAATAAAAGGAGGTAGCTAAAACCACCTCTCTTAAAAAAGATACAATCAAGTTATTGGTCCATTATAGTGGCAGATGGATTCCTTGTCCTTTTCTTCTGTGGAAGCCTCAAATAAATTAAACACTTACATTTCATGTTCAAGTACATTTAAAATGAATAAGTTTAGCCACTGAAAGTAGTATTTCCTCCTCTTTAAGTCTTAAAGTCTGGACAATATGTTATAACGTCTTTCAAATCTATTAGAAGGGTCCCATTTAGCAATATTAGGCATAAAACAGCTTTGTACCACCCACTGTATGACACCAAGCACTTAAGGCAGGAAGAAGAATTAAGACCCCTTCCTTCACGTGGCACCAAAATCAGATAAAGGTCTCTTTGATATCTGTTAGCTTAAGATTGTTTTGTTTATTTACAATAAGAATAAGACGGGTTGAAATACTATCTACTAAAGGAAACCAGTATTTTTCTTTTTTCTTAAAGAGCGGTTTTTGCTATTTTTCATTTTGACTAGGGTATAAAACTTACCATTTTCTGTAGCTCAACCGTACTTATTCGCCCTGCTTCTTTCTTCATCTGATCCACACATTTTTGGGCTAAATTTAAATAAGCTTGCAGGTGACTACGCATCATGGCCAACCGCAAAGCACACAGCAGGATTATTAACCAGAGTCGCAGAGTATCAAATGTGGCTTCTGTCATTCTACAGATCAAAAAGTTGATATGGTGCTCTCAAAGGCAACAATATGCTAGCATGCTCGTTGTATGTTAATGCTCACCATATAAAATATAAGAAGTCTATACTTAGCAACAGTTAGACATACAAAAGAATCTGACTCTGCCATAGACTTATCTGTATAATACTTTCACTTGAATAACAGAACTAGATAAACGCATTATGAAAGTATAAGAAGTTAACAGGTATCTAGAAGAAAAAAGTAGAGGAATACATGAGATCTTTTTCTCTATATACCCTCCTCCATGGATAAAAACTGGCTGTAACATGAAAAGAGAAGTTGGAGAAAGCAAGAAAACTGCAGGGATTGCCTGTGGGACTAATCAAGTCAATCACCCAACATCACTGGGTACAGCTTTGCCTGATCATATACCTATTTGGATGGGATCTTTCACTCTGCTGAGCCTTCACTTGGGACCACTGGAAAATCAAAACTTCTGATATATTATGAAGATATCAGATGCCTGAAATTCCTCTACAACAATTCATTTAACTAGCTATGCATTGAAGCTGGCTCGGTTCTGAGCAATTCCTCAAACTTAAGGTTAGGATTCTAGGTGAAAATATATAACGTAAAGACATCGTTTCAGAAACCAGATCACTGATGAGGGCTGCTTAAAGAATTTTAGAAAGAAGAGATAACTTCTGATGTCCTTTTGGTGTTTAATGTTTTTAAAAGACCATGGGTTTCTGCTCTGATGAAGAACTACATTGCAAGTAATTTGAATGTAGTGACTAGACCACCCTTGGCATCTAGTCTTATATCTAGTACCTATCAGGCACTTAATATGACGGTTGTAATGCATAGACTGATTTGCCAGGTAAAACCTGGAACTGAGAAGGGTCTCCCTGAAATTCGTAAGAACATGAGGGTAGAATGGATGCATATAAAGAAGAACAAATGAGAAAAGATTAAAAAAAAAAAAAAAACCTCATAACTAAAACCACAATATAGGAAAATTTGAAGTGTAATATTTTGCTCGAACTGTTTAAGAAATGGAGTTAAGAAATGGGGATGGGACAAAGGCTTTACTTTATATACTCTCTCTTTTTATTAAGTCATGAGGGGACATGGACATAAAATTCCAATGGAAATGCACTGTTGGCTAAGAAAGATAAAGGCATAACATTTTATCAACATGTTTCCACTACAATGAACAATGAGATTAGGGAGCCATCATGTGAGGGTAACAGTACATAAGACACAAGCCTACTCACAGCCTTGACCCTTTCCTGGGGACTTATAAACAATACTGTGCTCCCTCCAGTTGTGCAACAAGGACAACTAACTGGGAGCAGCCTGAAGACAGCTATTTCACAGCCTTTGAGGATAACAGGTAATGTGAATGAAAGGAATAGAAGAAGGTAGTGAATTAGAATATTATTTGCTTAGTTTATGGGTTCAGGATTTAGGATAATAGTCATTAAATAGTACTTTCTAATTAGATTATTCAGTATCATCATAAATATCTGAAAAGTTGATCTAACAGAGTATCTCAAGAAGGAGCATGAGGAGGGGCTTAAAGTACACAGGTAAAGCACAGGCAGAAGAAATCACCCTAAATTCCTGATGCCATTCTGAACTTTCCTGCATATGTTGTGTTCTTTTTATGAGGTTATAAGCACACATGGACTCTGTTTACCAATATTTTATTTTTTTCAATGCTTTATCAGAACACATGATGGACTCAAATACATTTCTGGGTTGAAACCACATTATACCATAGTTTTTGCTTCTGATTACAAAGACCTTTCCACAAATCAATTTGTCTGTGACAGAAGAAGAACCTGTCACTTCATTTTTCCTTCATCCTACCCTCTTTGATGGGAAGCCATTTTTTCACAATCTACCATATGCACTTTAGATTTTTAACAAAAATTAAAAACTGCCTCTAATAACCATGAATTTAAATTAAAGAATAATAAAAGAGAGCAGAGGTAAAACCATAGAAAGAGAACCTCAGGTCTTTATGTACAAACCACATTTTTCCTATAATTTAATATACACACAAGGGAAACGTTCCTTATTCCCATTTCCATTAAATAAAGTATTCACTACTAATGAATCCACATGTAATTTAATCAGACTGGAAGTGGGAAGTGAATGTTGGTATAACTACCAAGTGTTTTATGTACACGCGATTTGGCTGAATAACCTTAGTCCAATTATTTAACCTCTGAGCCTGTTATTTCATTTATAAAATAGGATGAGAACAACAACATATACACAATTACCATAAAAAGATACAATATGTAAAGTATCAATATCTCACATAATAACTGGTATAAGTGTATCATAAATGCTAGTTTCTTTATTTTCTCAATTTAACTAAGGCAAATATAAAATCAGAGAACATAATTACAGGAGTATGAAATCCAGTTTCCATGACCAAATTTCAAGGAAGGATTGGGAATGCTTTCAGTATCAAATATATGAATTAGCAGTTTCTCTGAGATTTTTCTAGAACCCTAGGATCCTTACAATTACCCTTCAATACTTAAGGAATCTGTCAAGTTAAAATTACCATTAAGGTAATTAGTGTGTATCGGCATGGGGGAAGCATTACTGTTTCAGTGGCTATTTCCCGGGTTCAATAGGATTAAATCTAAAAAGAAAAATTATCATGGTCATCACTGATTTTATACATACTCCAAGAAAAACTGGTACCAGGATCTAAAAGAAGTACACAATATAAAAGGTACACTACAGAGTCAATGACTAGTCAAGTATTTCTATTTTAATTCTGATGAGGCAAAGCAGTGAAAAGAACATTTATTAAGCACTTAATTCCAGCTGGTTGCGTTACATGTGTTCTTTCACTTATTTCAATGATAACCTTGTGAGGTAGATACTATTATCTTCATCTTCCAGATGGGGAAACAGGCTCAGTGAAGTTAAGTAATCTGCCTCAAGCAAAGATTTTAGTGAGGAGGAGAGCTGGAGTTTGAAGAAGTTCTGTCTGAAACTTTCTATTACTCTAACAGTTCTACAAGGCTAACATATCAAGTCTAGTTATTAACGCCTATTAATAAACTGTTTGTTTCCTCACCATCTTCTGCTAAAATACAGTTGCCTAACTATAGAACTATAAACTAGTATTAGATAATAATGTTAAGGTATTAGTATTAGATAATTTTGTTAGGTACGATGATATTATTGTTATATAGGAAAATATCCTTATTTTTTTTAGAGGTGCAAGCTAAAGAAAGTATGAAGGGATAAAACTGGTACGTCTCTAATTTAATTCAAAAATGCTTCATCAAAAAACAAAATAAAAAATGGATGAAGCAAATATGGAAAATGTTAACAACTGTCAAATATAGGGGTTGAGTATATGAGTTTCCATTTATACTACTTTTTTTCTCCATAATTTTCACAATTAAAACAAAAGAACTCCAGAAGGTATCTAAACAATAGGCACAATGACAACAGAAAAATGATGATGACTGGACGTAAAGAAGAGAAAAAAACAGTGTATAAGATAATATTAGTGCAAAGTAATAATCATTAACATTAATAAAGATCACAAAAATGTTAAATGATGCTCTGTAGCTTCAATTTTCTAACACATCTTTTAGTATTCCTATTAATGTCTGAAAAATACAGTGTCCTGATTTTATCACTGAAAAACAAATACAGTAAATAACATTTAGTAAAGCAGTTTTGGTGATAAAAATCAGCCTTCAAATGCCCATACTTACAAAGGGATACTTTCTTTACCCAGTGGTGGGTTCATAATGTAGTCTTTGGTGATTGGTTTTACCCAGAGCAGAACCATAAATAAAGGTGCCAGGAAGTTGATATGAAGTAATGTTCTGAAAATATGTAAGAAATAAATATAAAAATTCAGAAACAACATGTGCTAATAAACTACAGAAGCTTGGGTCTTACTAAAATGGAGGTAGGAACTTATTTGCAATATTCTACTACTTACGGTACTACTATCACCATCATTTTATATTTATCATTATGATTTAACACTGATTTGAGCCTGTGAGAAAGTATGTCATTATCTTAATTTTTCAAATGAGAACATTTAGATGCAGAAAAGTTCAATGACTTGCTCTTGGCAATAACAGGCCAGAGGTAAATATAGGACTAAAATTCAGATTTGCTCACTTCTATTCTAGTATTCTTTAGTAATCCCATACTTTATTCCTGATTTAATAAGCAGGTATTTAATGATTCTAACTTTAGATAGTCAATGAATCTAATGGATTTTCAGTACAGAAGAGTTGTCTGATACTTTCTAGTGCAACTGAAACAAAGTGTCTCCTCATTATCTACAAGTAAATGATAGTGATTAGCCAGGTCCATATGACTAGAAGGCATATGGCAGATGGAACCTACTCCAACAACCTGAAACTGAGGAACTTTTCAATGTGTAATGATCATGTATAATTTTTAATTTCCATTGTTAAAATCATAAGTGATTCCACATTTTAATTTCTTTTTGAATGAATATGAACACACTTGAAATAATTTCCCTATCCTATATATATATACACACACACACACACACATATATATCAAAAAAATTTGCATTACTCCTGACAAGGCAATATACCTAATACAGCAAAGGTTTCAGGTCTGCACTATAACTTCATTGTTAATTGTCCAAGTTTGTACCCTACAGAGACAGATGGCTGATGAACATTTTTCTTATTTTAGAAAAAAGGCAAATTCTTCACGCATTTTATTACCATAAACTGCTTTCATTATCAACCACACTTAAGAGCTAAACTGGAGGATTCAAAATACACACAAACACCACATTTTAAAGTATTACTACACAGGCAAATGACAGGGATCTGTGTGAGTGAACAGGGCTGGGTCAGGAAGCCATGAACACCTGACAGGGAAAGGCAGAACTCTCGCTCTAACCTGATATAAAAACAGGTCGTAGTGCCTGGCCATGGGGGTGAAGAGAATGCTGCTCTTTGTGCCAGTCATGTTATTCTCACAACAGAACTAGCTTGCCCACACCCTTATATCAAGGCAGAGTGCTACAACACAATGAGGGGCTGCAATAACTGAAAATAAAACCCCAAATCCCCAAAGGGAAAAAAATCTTAAAACGAAGCCACGTTTTACTAAAAATGGCACTAAAATGTGCGCTCCACCCCCAACCACCACTAAACGCTTTAAATGTTTTTATAAAGTGATTCTTTCATCCCACAGCCTGGGTAAACCATCGGATGTGGGGAAGAAAGAAGCAGTATTAGGTATGCAGTGTTGCTAGGGAACACTCTAGTATCAAGGAGCAGCCCACAGCGGTTTCAGTAGCTTGTGAAGGGCTCCCCTCCACCCACCCTTTTCAGCTTATTTAAATCATAACACTGGGGTTAGTGGACTGAAGTGTGTGTGTAGGGAGGAGGGGGAGAACCAGGTTTTGTCTTAAAGGAAGCCATTAGGGAGACGGGTGGTGGGAGAAAGGCAGGATGTAGCCAAAAGCACGCTGAGTAAAATAAGGAAAAAAAAAAAAAAAGGAAGGATGAAGGAGTGTGTAGTGGAAGGTGACAATAGGTAAACACACGTATAAAGCATATGTAGAAAAATGGAAGTGAGGTTAAAAAAAAAGACAGTCAAAATTAAATTAAAGGGAAATGACATAGGTAACAGAGACAAGAATGTGCAAAGACTAAAGACTCAGCCTCATTAAAAATAGGTTTTAAAGAATAGAAATGTTAGGAAATAAGATCACTCAGAGAAACTTAATGATTATAAATACACATATCAAAATGAAATATTCTCAAGTTGGGCTTCTACTGCAAAACAAAACGATGAGACAGGAACTTTGATCTGAATATGAGTTGAAGTAGATATAAGCCTATCTTTCTGCCAAGATGTCTACATCAACAACAACAAAAAAAATCTGTGACAACCACAAAGAATATAGTAAATGGGCTTTGAACTACATATAAAGATGAAATATGACTTGTCCAAACTAACGTAGAATTTCAGAACTAAAATAGAATTTGGTAGTTAGAAGTAATGTACAACATATAACATTGTAGAGTATTAACAATCCCAAAATAATGTATTATTTTAATAAGAGTCTAATAAGCAGGTCAATAACTTAAGGAAAACAAACATCTCTTACATACAACTTTAAGTTTTAAAATGTTTTTAAATAAAATTTTACATTAAAAAGTTAATTTAAATAGATTCATATAAAAATTTAAAACAATATTTTAAAGTAAAATGATCTTATTTTTTAAGGGAAATTTCTATGGAGCCTCAGTTTAGTTGTAGAGATTGCAATATAAGCCCTTGAATTAGAAAGAACATAAATTTTGAGATTTTCATTTTAACAGGTAAGACAAATTTAGTAATTGATGCTGTATCTTTTTAAATACAAGACTTAAAATTTAGAAGTAAATAAAAGAAACTTGCTTATAGTTGAAAGAGGAAGTAATGTGACATCAAAGTTATTTATTAATTTTCAATACAATAATTATGATTACATTACAATATTATACCTTCATTAAGATGGAAAACATATATTTATCTGCATGTGCTTATGTACATTTTCCGCTTACTGTGTAATTTTTTCTGTTGCCAAATTCAGGGCATCCAGATGCATTTGAGCCAGCCGTAATCCAGGAAATGTCAAAAAAGCCCCAATGAGTGAACAGAAAATAGCCAGGAAAAATTTGAAAGTAAGTTTTGAAACAGGACTCCTAAAAATAAAATTTTTAAAGAAGCTGATAAATTTTTATAATTAGCTTTCGAAGAATTTCCTTTCTTCTAATCAATTATGTTACAAACAACAATAACAGTAAAACAAAGCAAATTTCTACAAAAAGACTGCCATTATTCAAGTACCTATAATGGATTCTGGTGAACTGTAAACTAAATGAGGCATCTCTTTAGTCACAGTCACAACAACCTAACTTACACATTCAACAAGGAACTGACATATAACTTGGATAGAAATTTAATCTTTTGAGGGAGATGAATTTAAGAAATGCAAATTTATATAAGAATTCTATGAAAGATACTAACTTTATATAGTCATAAAAATTATAAGTAAGGATGTTTCTAGAAGTGACAGTCCAACTTAAAACTCTTTACTAATTTAAAACAGCTATAGTAAATACTGCTTTATTAAAAATATAAAATGTTAAATTTAAATAATGCTTAATTTTTCAAAGACTTACTGAGATTCTAAACCTTGCTTTTCAAGAAACTGCATCGCACTGTCTGAAAAATTTGTAAACCCTGTAGGAAAAAAAAAAAAAAAAACCAGATTACTCTTATCACAGATGTGAAATATAGACTCTTTCTGTGGAAATAAAATGCTAGAAAACAGAGCATCTTAAATGTTCAAGTGACTAGCTCAGCTCTTTCATGTGTTAATTAGTATGCCATAACGCAATAAAATTTGGTTATTAGCAGGAACAGGCTTTGAAAACATCCCTTTGATATTTGTACATTCCATGAGTGTGCATAAAATTTGCATTAATTTTTTAACTGTGTGAGTAAACTTTAGCATTACAGAAACTTATTTAACTGTAAGGAAAAAAATGAGACAGTATTTTTGGAAAACACATTAATTAAAAACTTAGCTAAAACAAAAGCAAAAAGAAGATCTTAATTAAGAATAATAAAGGTTAATTATTTAGAACATTACAGAGTATACACTTTAAATTTAATTTTAAATATTTATCAGATATAAAACTTAAATACTGAGGTCAAAAATATTAGCATTAGATAAAGCAAAATTAATTTTTAAAGTTGTATGAAACTATTACCTGTTTCAAGTCCAAATTCCAGATAATTTTCTGTTACAATCAATACTGCCATTGCTTTGACAAAGAAAAAAAATCCAAAGGTGACACAAACAGATCTTTCACCACCATCTTCTACTTTAAAATAGTGTGTAGTTAATGAAAATAGAACTTTGCTGCAGAAGGAAAAGTTCAGGAAAAACCACAATAACTTTATGGGAACTATACACAATGATCTTTATAGGACTTGATTCCAATAAAATCTGGCTACAACATTTATTTCTAAGTGGAGTTTATAACATTTTTAAATTAAGGAAAAGAGCACCCACATACTAAGTTATAGCTAGGGAATGTACTTCTAGTTTATCTCACTCCAATTTTACTAGAAGATTATTTCAAGATTTTTATGCAATATGTTCTCAGTGACATGAAAAGCCAGAGTAGAGGTTATTCTAGAGAACTGTCTTTATTAGGCATGTCTGTTAAACCAGTTTACATTTATAATTAAACACATAACACAGGAATCATCCATAATAATTCAACAAGTTAAAACTTGAGAATTTTACTAGTAGCTATTGTTGATCTGTAGTATGAAAACTAAATATCTGGGATCACCACTTCACATTAGTATTAAGCGAAAATCTTTAGAGAAAACAAGTTCCAACTGAGTATTCAAACACAGCCAAAGTTTCAACATGCTCATCTATTAAAATAGGCTGAAGAGATTATCTTATCTGAACCACCCCGACACACACAAACATTGATTTAATCAAGGTTAAATCAGTGCATGGCCGAAAGCTAGAACTCAGATCTCCATCATACACCAAATTGTTCTCCTTGAAAGCGCAAAACAAACAAAATAAGGTGCTTGGCAAACAAACCTAGAAAAGCAACCTTTACGTAAACTTTATGTCAAGCATGGAAAATAACAGCTATCATTTAGTACTTGCCATGTGCCTGGCAATACCAATTAACTTTTAATTCTCACATTAACCACATTATTATTGCTACTTTACAGACATTTTAAAAAACTTAAACAAAACAAAACAAACTGTGGGCCGGGCGCAGTGGCTCATGCCTGTAATCCCAACATTTTGGGAGGTCTAGGTGAGCAGATCGCCTGAAGTCAGGAGTTTGAGACCAGCCTGGCAAACATGGCGAAACCCCGTCTCTACCTAAAATGCAAAAATTAGCCAGACATGGTGGCACATGCCTGCAGTCCCAGCTACTCGGGAGGCTGAGGCAGGAGAATTGCTTGAATCCAGGAGATGGAGGTTGCAGTGAGTCGAGATAGCACCACTGCACTCCAGCCTGGGCAACAAGAGTAAAACTCTGTCCCAGAAAACAAACAAACAAACAACAACAACAACAAAACAACTGTGGCAGAGAGGTAAAAGTAAAAACCTCAAAATCACAGCTAGATTAGAGAAAGTTGAGATTTAAAACTAGACAGTCTGGATCTAGAATCTGGGCACTTAACAATTGATTATATTACCTCTAAAAAACTGTACATAGCACCTAAGTCAATGTGGTACTTTTAGCAGTAACACATAAAATCTTTTCAAAATAGAACGCCCTGACAGAAGTAAAGAATTAAAACATTCTCATAATCCGAAGAATCCTTTCATATATATATATATATACAGTCTGAAGGTAATTTTATACAATATATTTAATAATTTTGTGCATGAAGAAAATTTTGACTGCATTTTAACTGCAGTCTCTCACTTGAGGCCAGGTGTAAAGTTTTCTACTTCTGGTATCATGCCAGTACTGGAAAAGTTTCAGATTTTGGAGCATTTTGGATTTTGGACTGTAATGTTCAACCTGTATCAAACAATACAGGTCCATCCATCTCTTTCTTGGCATTATAAGGAAGAGCTTACATATTAGAAGAGGACAAAGAAAGATGAATATAGTCAAGCTGCAAAACCACAACTGAACTGCTTTTAAGATACAGCGATGATCTCTAATAGCCTAAATGCCTTAAACCCAGGTTTGAAAAACACTGTTTTATTTTTACTGAAAATGTTTACTAGAATCTATAAGGAGACAATTTCCAACTTCTTTTCTTAGACTGAAAAACAAAATAGTATCTTTGGCCAAAAGTGGTACCAAATCATCAGAATAAAATTTCCCAAAAATTACACCTACCACTGCACTTTGTTATCCTAGAATACTGAAATTACAAAATATGTCAACACTAAAGGAAAACAAAATTATATGCAGTCTGATCCAGACATGAAGCATGGTCTTGCACTTATCACTAATGCTTTACAGTCCCAACCACAAATGCCTAAAATGGTATAATCACTGCATCCTCACTTCATATTGCATACTGGATAAATCTTAAAAACCAAATTATTTATTGAGTTCCATATTAGAACACCATCTCCCAATAACCCTTATGTAATACTATGATCTAGCCACACCCACAAGTTCAAGTTTTCATTCCATAGTCCCCAAATCTTCACCTTAATCAGAAGAGTGTACTTACCATCTCCTGAGTGTCATCACTACACTGTCTTCGATCATAATCTATCATCTGAACTGCCCGCTTCCCTCCTCCTACCTAATCCAAGACTCAACAAAAGCTCCACATCTTTCATGATACTTACCATTACCTTCTCAGCTGAGGCCATTCTTTTCCTCTTTTGAACTTATTGTATCACTTATTAATGTAATTCACTTGCCATGTAATCAATATACTATTTTAAACTATAGTGTGACCAAGTTGTAAAGAAAGCATTCTCTAGACCTAGAGTGTTTGGCTTAATCCTCGTTCTACTCTTACTAAACTACGTGATCTTCCACATGAAAATTAATTTCTCCGTGTCTCAGTTTCTTAATTTGTAAAATGTCGCCACCATAATCCACAACCTCACAGGGTTATTTTGAAAATCAAAGATTAAGTCTTCCTAGTTCTCAGCAACAAAATGTTTTCTAGATAACTGAATTAAATATTTAACATGTAATACCAAAACTATGGGAATGTATACAAAAACATATGGATCAATACAATACAAACAGATAATGATACCATTCCTGATTATGTTTAAATCTTTAAAATTTGATAATTTAATTTAAGAGGTACAAGATTAAGACGTATACAGGCAGTGATGTGGTGTGCACTGACTTCTATGTAAGTGGCAACTGGGCTCACAACTCTCCACTGATTGCCTTTCTATGCAGCCAGACCACTCTGACTCCAGCAGAAGACGAAGATTTTTGCCTCTGAAGAAACTGAACCTGAGGCATAGGAGAGTACAGATTTAGTCAACTGCATCAAAAACAGGATGATCAGGTGAAAGTCTACACTCAAAGGTAGTACTCATCTTGGAAACATGTGTAGCAAGTTTGTACACTCCAGGCAGGAGATTAAGAGATTCTCCTCTAGAGAAACTGAAAGGCCTCAAGGAAAAGACCAATAAACAGTGACACTTTGGGCTACCTAAAATAAAGCTGGCTTTAGTATTACCAAGTTATTCTTTAGTGAAACTAACCAAGCCCTAATTATATACAGAGCTTCCAATCAGCTTTTAGCGGCCATCTCTTAAAAATGAAAGGAATCCTCAGACATTAAAAAAGGAATTGGAAAACATTTTCTATAAAAGACCAGATAGTAAATACTTTAGGCTTTGTGGTCCATATGTAGTCTCTGTAGCATATTCTTCTGCCTACTTTGTTCCCCTAATACTTTAACAAGGTTAAAAAGCCATTCTTAGCTCAAGAGCTGTACAAAAACAGGCTGCAACCCAGATACTGCAAGTCATAGTTAGGCAATATCTGTATTAGAGCATCACATCTTATTTAAAAAAAGAAAGAACTAAAATCGGCAACAGAAAAAAAGTAACTTCAAGAAAAAAAGAGATGATAAAGGCAGCAGAATGAAGTTTAGATATATAACTATATATACAGAAACAGATACACACATTTTTATTTAGAGATATTTATAAACATAGGATATGTATATTTCATAAAGCTAGACAAAGATAAATGCATCTTTGAAATAAGAGCAGGATGCTATGAAAAAGGAATGGTTAGGCATCAACAAGAAACAGGACAGGAAAAATAAGAAAAAAAAAATCAAAAGTTCCATCAAGCAGAACAAAAAGACAAAATGAAAAGTAAGACAAGGCCAGGCATGGTGGCTCACACCTGTAATCCCAGCACTTTGGGAGGCTGAGGTGTGCGGATCACCTGGGGTTAGGAGTTCAAGACCAGCCTGGCCAACAGGGCAAAATCCCGTCTCTACTGAACATACAAAAATCAGCCGGGCAAGGTTGTGGGCGCCTGTAATCCCAGCTAACTCAGGAGGCTGAGGAAGGAGAATTGCTTGAATCCAGGACGTGGACGTTGCAGTGAGCCGAGATCGCACCACTGCATGCCAGCCTGGTAACAGAGCAAGATTCTGTCAAAAAAAAAAAAAAAAAAAAAAGAAAAGAAAAAAAAGAAAAAAGTTGATGAGAGGTTAATCCAGAATATACAACATCTGACTAACAAAAGTGAGACAGAGAAAGAAAATGGGAGTGGAGGGAGAGAAGAAATTCTCAAAGACATAATCAAAGAAATTTTCTAAACTTGATGTTTCCAAATTAAAGAGCCTACCAAAAGCCCACCACAAAGAAGTAAAAAAGATCCTCATGAGGTACATCATCATGAACCTTCAGAAACAAGACCAACCAAGAGACAACTGTAAAAGTTTCCTCAGAAGAACAATAAAGCAAAATTAGGTATATGCAAAAGATTAAATATCACCATAAATAACTCTTTTCTTTTTTTTTTTTTTTTTTGAGACAGAGTCTCGCTCTGTCACCCAGGCTGGAGTGCAGTGGCCGGATCTCAGCTCACTGCAAGCTCCGCCTCCCGGGTTTACACCATTCTCCTGCCTCAGCCTCCCGAGTAGCTGGGACTACAGGCGCCCGCCACCTCGCCCGGCTAGTTTTTCGTATTTTTTAAATAGAGACGGGGTTTCACCATGTTAGCCAGGATGGTCTTGATCTCCTGACCTCGTGATCCGCCCGTCTCGGCCTCCCTAAGTGCTGGGATTACAGGCTTGAGCCACCGCGCCCGGCCCACCATAAGTAATTCTTAATAGCATTTTGCAAGGTTGAGGACAATGGAGCAATGCCTTCAAAATTATGAAGAAAAATACGGATAATCTAGAATTCTATAACCAACCAAATGCCAACAACAGCATGAGTATAAAATTAACTTTCAAAACTGCAAAGTCTAAAAATAGCTACCTACCCCACACGCATGCTTTAACAGAAAGCGCCACCAAAACATTTCAACAAATCAAGAAATAAAGACACTAAATTGTAATAGGAAAGAAAAGTCAAGGACAGGTAGTACAATTTCCTCAGGAGGTTTACCTTCAAGCTGAAGATAAGCTTCCAAATGATAAACAGTTTCAATTTTTAGGTCTAAAATGGCAAATTTCTCTCAGATTTAGAATAACAACTTACATAACATATACTTATAAAAGTACTATTATGGGCTGGGTCCGGTGGCTCACACCTGTAATCCTAGCACCTTGGGAGGTCGAGGTGAGCAAATTGCCTGAGCTCAGAAATTCATGACCAGCCTGGGCAATGTGGTGAAACACCGTCTCTACCAAAAATACAAAAAATTAGCCAGGTGTGGTGGCCTATAGTCCCAGCTATTCAGGAGGCTGAGACACGAGACTCACTCGAACCCAGGAGGCTGAGGCTGCAATATGCCAAGATCAGGACTTCAGGCCGGGCGCGGTGGCTCAAACCTGTAATCCCAGCACTTTGGGAGGCCGAGACGGGCAGATCACGAGGTCAGGAGATCGAGACCATCCTGGCTAACACGGTGAAACCCCGTCTCTACTAAAAAATCCAAAAAAAAAAAAACCCAGCCAGGCGAGGTGGCGGGTGCCTGTAGTCCCAGCTACTCCGGAGGCTGAGGCAAGAGAATGGCGTATTAAAAAATACAAAAAAAAAAAAAAACTAGCCGGGCGAGGTGGCGGGCGCCTGTAGTCCCAGCTACTCTGGAGGCTGAGGCAGGAGAATGGCGTAAACCCGAGAGGAGGAGCTTGCAGTGAGCTGACATCCGGCCACTGCACTCACTCTAGCCTGGGTGACAGAGCCAGACTCCGTCTCAAAAAAAAAAAAAAAAAAAAAAAAAAGTACCATTATGTTTCAACTTAGTTTATAAACTGCTTTAAAGGCCCAATTCTCAAATTAAGAAAACACTGTCTATACGCTAACATCCCGAGATTGTTCAAAGATATTTTATCAATGCTCTTTTGAGAAGAAAAGAAATAGACCCATATTCCAAGAAGAAATATTTTGTTGCTACTACACAAATATGATAAATAGTATCCCAAAGAATAAATAGAGATTTCTCAAAAAACTTTCACAAATTTATAATTACCTCTTTAAAACGGAACATATTTCCATTCAACCAAGTGATTTTTATGCAAACTGAGTTCTTCTGTTCTGTGAAAAAAGATTCTATTGTTTTTCTGACCGTTGCTACTAAATAAAATCCCTAATTTTTTTCTATTCAAATAATTAAATCTTCCACCTTTGTTTTTCCATAAGAAAAGGCAACTAAAATACTCAAAATACATTATACTTCACATTCTACATTGCAAAGAAACCTACAAACTATACCAAGAACTTATTACACATATACACTGAAAACTAAGTACATTAATCCTAATGACCTATTAAGTAAAAAAGTCTTAAAAATAATATGATCGTATCTTCCAATGTTAAAAAAATTTTTTTAACAAAAATAATTTTAAACTAAAATATTTTTCATCCTTTCTTAGATATGCAGGTTCCATTACTTTAATTATAGAGAAAAAGAACCTAAAATTCTCTTAGATATATGCAAAAAAGCATTGTGCATGTTTAAAATGCCATTCCACAAAAAAAGCTTAGAGCCAGCCTCAACCTAACCAGACTGTGAAGAGAAATAATAGCCAAAAATTTCTGAAAGCATAATATACAACCTTTATTTAAAATACAAAAGAAAACTATCTTTTAGTTTCAGAAAAAAAAAAAAAATCACTTTGCAGCTAAAAGAGCAAAGTCAGACTCAATTATAAATTAATAAATAGAAATAATGTCCTATTACCCCAAACTCCTATTTAATTCTAGGTTTTTGTCTTGAAATCTGAGTAATATGACAGCATTAATGTCACAAAAAAATCTCCAAGTTCATACAACAAACAGGCTTTGATATAACATGCCATATACAAGTTTTCAACATAATACAAGTACCTTGGCTCAGATTCAATAACTCTTGAGTTTCATTCTTTTTCTCACTAGAACTGAAATCTTATACAGTTTACTTCAGGATTAAATGTTTTGTTTTTCCTTATTAATCTAAAGCAGAACACTTTTGTAAATAAAAGAATACAGTAACTTAGAGCCTTTGAAGGAATTTAGAAATGGTGACTAAGTTGTACTAGTTTGTTGTAGTTGTCTATTTCCCACAGCAAATAAATGCAACATTTGCAGACCTTTAATATACAAATCTACATACAGAACTGAATATTAAACCAGAAAACTTTAGAATTTATTTTAACTTAAACTAGTCACAGTTTTTAGCTTTGCATAAAATTTGTATGCCTGGCAACGAAAGAAAATTAAAATTTTAACATAGCCATGAAAACATACATAATAGGGTTTTGTACCTTAAACCTCCACATTGTAAAATACAAGCACTGTGGAAATGTGACTAATGATCCAGGCCTTTAACCAAATATAATAGGACTACTGAGAAGCTTTATCACTCTTTGTAGAATAGCTTTCTTCTCACTCAAATTCACATAATTGACTCAGTATTACTCTCTGTGCTACAGCTTATTTCTAAGAAAAGTTCTTGGGGAAAAAAAATCTATACATTGTAGAATATTTTCATTCTTTAAAGTTTTACTTCCCCGAAGGACCTCTAGCTTTGCAAGCCATATTTTTACCTTTTTACTTTTCATTTTTTCATAAGTGAAAATGATATGCTTCATATCCATAAAATCAGTACACATTTCTACAGTGACTCTAAGACTTCATGGGCCATCATACAGGAAAGACATTTACTAGAAATACTCCATCCTCATTGCAAGGGTTTCTTTACCTTTTTCCTTCCCCGTAACATATAACTTGGCATAAATGGAAGGGGAACACACAGACTTGGTCAGAGAAAATGGTTAGAATTACAAATGAGAAAGAAAGTAGAGTAGAGCTGAGAATTAGTTTGGCTTTAGGAGTGAGATTCAAAGCAGCTCTGATGGCTGAGATGCCTGAACACCTCAGGTGAAGCAGAAAGCAGAGCTGATGACAAGAGAAGACTCAGTTCTAGGTTTCAGGGTTCAAGGTTTTAGTGTCAAATTTTAAAAAGTCATTCCTGTGCTTTTAGAACTTTTAAGATTCTGTAGAAAGCATAATTTGCTGTCCTATTTATGTCACATGTAAGTGATGGGGGAAAGAAAAAAAATAATCATGGAAATTAAATAATTTTCTTCCTTAAAGTGAACTGATTTTTAAAGTTGTATGTGTCTAATTTGGGGACCATTTTAATTCTGGGGACCATTTAATTTGGGGACCATTTTAACAAAGAACATTTCATCAGTAACAACTGCAGAGAATTTCTGAATTAACTGAGGTATGTATGACTATGGAATTAAGCAAAGCTATTGTCCTATGTAATCAATGGAGACATGTGTTTGACTAATAAGTAGGCACATACAATAAGAAAACAAAGAGAAGCCAGACAGGGGTTACTTCAGCTATATTCCAGCCTATCTAAAGATAAAAAGATAGGCTGTAAACTTATTTCTCTCTGGCGTTAATCTGGATATCTGGAATTTAATTCTGGTCTCCTATATGCCTTTAAAGGTGGTAGATAACTTCATCACATGCTACAGGTTTGAACAACAACAAAAAAATCACATACCCAAGCATACACACAATTTTACTGCCTTCTTCCCCACCCTCTTTGTGGAGTATCAAAGCTGGCAGAAAGTAGCCTGGCCTGTAAGCTCTTCAGCACTTTCTGTCCTCTCTGGGATAGGGAGACAGCCAGCTACAGGATTCCTGCAGAGATGTTACTGTTTCATGCCTTTCACAAATGCATTACTTAAAACGAACCAAAGTCAGTTCAGTGCTAAAGGCTGTGTGGGACCTTTGCTCCCGCATTATTAGGCGTTAGAGAGTAAAATGAAACATAAAATTTACTCACATAAACAATATGAATAGCTATTAAAAAGCATATTTTTCTAATTTATCTGGTAGGTATATATCAAGGGCTCAATCACATTAAAATAAAACTGCAAATCAAGTATATGCGTTCCCACATATGTGTTAGCCATGAAGAAAGTGAAGAAAAGAATATTCAATAATAAGCAATACTGGCAGGGAACAGAGACTCATACCTGTAATCCCAGTGTTTTGGAAGGCCGAGGCAGGAGGATGGCTTGAGGCCAGGAGTTTAAGACTAGCCTGGATAACATAGTGAGATCCCATCTCTATAAAAATCAAAAATTAGCTGGGTGCAACTGTAGTCCTAGCTACTTTGGAGGCTGAGGCAGGAGGATTACTTGAGTCCAGGAGCTCAAGGATACGGTGAGTTAGGACTTTGCAACTGCACCACAGCTTGAGCGATAGAGTGAGACCTTGTCTCTGGGGAAAAAAACAACAAAGGGCAGTATTTTGGAAAACATGAGAACTCACTGAAGTACAAAAAAAGTAACATGACATATAATCAGCTCGTGCTAATTATCATGGGAAAATATTTTTGATGTGTTTTATATGACTTGATGTCTAGGGATAGGTCTTTATTCTGATTGTTATTTTCACGTATTTAATTAAACAGGAATATTTTATGAGCTTGAATTCAAAAACTGCTCTTAGAGTTACTGCAACACTGGATATCTAAGGATGTTTCTCAACTGACACACGATTAGTATTTCTACCCAGTATATTACATACTTTGTGGATATTGACTCTTAAGACTTTTTTCTGGCTCTTCTAGTCTAAATTATACCTAAATCAATCCAAAAGAGGCAACAGAAGGGTAGTACACTGGTGATGAACTGTCAAATTATGTCACATATTTTAAATGGTATCCACTTAACAAGTTTAAAAGATAGTGCTACAGTCTCCGGTTAAATATTAAGACATAAGACATGCATTTCCTCTGCTCATTATCACAATCTAACTCAGCAAGGCACATAAAAAAGTCAAAAACCTCAAGAATAGAGAATAGAAAAAGAGACAAAAATTAGTAAGTAAGTAAATAAATAAGAAATCAACAAAATTTTGGAAGATGTTAAGTGGAGAGAGAAAAGCAATTAGGTTTCAGCTTTCTCTGCTATACTTGATCTGCAAGGGGAGGAACTCAGTAAGAAGAAAGCCAATTCGTTCATCAGAAACCTGGGAAAAGTACTGGAGACACGAGGTACCTTCAAACACAGGGTTGATGAATGGTTAAAACAGGAAGATTAAAAGTCTGTACTGCAGTTATTAAGACTTCCCAGACCTAGCCAATTGTGATGGCACGTGCCTGTACTCTCAGTTACTCGGAGGGCTGGGATGGGAGAAACATTTGAGCTCAGGAGTTAGAGGCTGCAGTGAACTATGATCACACCACTGCACTACAGCCTGGGCAACAGAGCAAGACCATGTCTCTAAAAAAAAAAAAAAAAAAAACAGTCTTTAAGACAGATTAAGCAAATCAGTTACTTTTTATCTCTTCCTAAATCCCACCAAAATGATGGTAAAGGAATCTGGTTTTAAGGAACATGAATAAAGTAAGAGAAAAAGCAAAAAAATTGTGGAAGCTAGAAAGCAGGCTCAACAGAAAGAAGCTCAATCGGACAGCCAAGAAGAAATTTGCCTTTTTACTGCCAAACTCCCCAAAAGGATAAGGAAATTGGTTAGATGACAAATACTTCTCTACACTAGGGTGAAAGTGCTGGTTACTGAATGTGTGTGTGGTGGTGGCGGCAGCGGCAGGGGGAGGGGGGGCAGTAATAATAGGAGGTATTAAAAATAAGTACTAATGAAATCAGTACTTTTTAAAAGTAACCAGTTCAATCTGCCCACATCTGAAGCAAGTATGGAGATTTATGCTTCTGAGAGGGTAAAAAGATAATCTCTGGCCTATCCAGATGATTCAGCAACTTACCTCACCATGTGCTCAGAGCTTCCATTCAGTTTTTTAGTGTCTCACACTTAATTACGGACAGGCAAACATCAGTCACTAGAGCTCTCTAAGAGCCTTCAATGTGAAAGACAGTAACCAAACAAAAGCAACTCAGAGTAAAAAGATACTAGGCAGACAAAAGAAAAAACCTTAACAAAATCTATCATTAATATCTTAAACAGACACGGGAAGATAATGTAACCATAAAACGAGCAGAATTCCATCAAAGGGGTAGTGGAACAGAAGAAAAAGAGGTTGTGAAAATTAAAAATTATAGCAGAAATTCAAAATACTAAACTCAATAAAAAGTTAAGAAAGTTAAGAACAAGAGGTTGTGAAAATTAAAAATTATAGCAGAAATTCAAAATAATAAACTCAATAAAAAGTTAAGAAAGTTAAGAACATGTCCCAGAAAAACAAATAATATAAAAATATAAACATAAACATATACATGCAAGAAAGAGGATGACATTCTTGGAAAACCAGTCTAGGAGATTAAATATCTGAATAATAAGCATTCCAGAAAGAGAGAAAATAGAGAAGAGAAAAACCACCAATAAAATAATTCAGATGAGAGTGGGTGTGTCCAGGGTGGTATGGCTGTAGACACGAATAAAATAATTCAAAACAATTTTCTAGAACTCAAGAACATGAGTTCACAGACTGGTAAAGTCCCAACATGGGATGAAAACAGACCCTAAATATGGCATATCATCATAAAATTTTAGCACACCAGGTGGCTAGCTAAAAAAAGATGGTAATGATAACACAGAGAAAAAAATAGAACTTATAAAAAAATCAGATTCCTGGGCGCAATAGATCACACCTGTAATCTCAGCACTCTGGAAGGCCAAGGCAGGAGAAGCCTTGAGGCCAGGAGTCGACACCAGCTTGGGCAAGCTGGGGAGACCCTGTCTCTACAAAAAATAAAGAGAGATGTGATTGCACCACTGTACTCCAGCCTAGGTAACACAGTGAGACCCTGTCTCAAAAGAAAAAGAAAATAAATCAGAAATTGGATTGGCAGCTCAGTTCTTAAGAGTAAGAATGGAACTTTAAAGACAAAAACATAATGCCTTCAAAATTATCAAGGGAATAATTTTCAGCATGGAATTACATTATCAGCCAAAGGAAAAATTAATTTTTAGGGAAAATTTAAAATATTTTCAAAAGAGCAAGGTCACAAAAAATGTAGTACCCATGCAACCTTTTTGAAGATGACACTGAAGAATATGCTCCACCAAAATCAGAAAGTAAATCAAGTAGGAGGTAGACATAGAATATCTTTAAAAAGAGCTCCAATTTGAGGGAGATGCAAAGAGAATCTCCAAGAAGATGATAATGAGTGATACCAGGGGAATAGGTGCACATCAGGTGGGAAGGTCAACCAATCTAGACTGGGGCTTATCTGAGGGCTCCAGGAGGAACTCTACTCAAGATGAAATTGACATATTACTTGATATTTCTGAATACATTAAGGCAACTAACTATTCATCTGTGAGTGGTGTTTACATGATCATGGCATAAACATGACATTACTATATGTGGAAGATGAATAGAAAATGATCAGTGGTTAACTGGCAGCCCAAAGATATATGCTTAATCCTTATTTCCAAAGTGAAATGGCAATAGTTAAGCTTAAAACTAAAATCAAGGAATAGCCTTGGAAGTACATGCAAATATAAAAGTAAGCATCAAACAGAGAAGAGCTAGAAGAAGTTGCCGCTGGAGAGATGGAAATAAAAAAAAGAGCAGGGAACATATTTAATTTTAATAAGAATAAGAAAACAAAAATAGTAGTAAAAGACATGAGTTTTCAGATTTAAAGGGTAAATCTAGAACTTAACACTATCAATGATAAAACATCAGAAACCAGAAGAATAAAAAGAAAAAGCTTCCAAAGGGTGTATGTACTAGGGGAAGGATAGGTATATATGAAAAACAAAAGGACATCCAATTTCTCAAGAGACTTCAAGATTCTCCAGGCAAACCTATTTCTTTCTTAAAATTTTCTACTGAGCCAATCTATCTATCAAGTATGAGGGAAAAAATAAAGATAATTCCAGGCAAGCAAGATTTAAAAATAAAAATTTAGCACCCTTTCTAAGGACACCACAGGAGAATGTGCTCTGCAAAAAAAAAAAAAAAAAAAAAAAAAGAATAAACCAAGGAAGAGGAAATCATGAGATCCAGAAACGGGTAGAGGGAATTTTTGGAAGACAGTGAAGAAAGTCACAGGATATTAGTTATACTGAAGTTTAGAAAACTGAGGGCTCCAGGAGGATATTTCTATGGGGAAAAAAACAGAAATGAAGTATCTGAACTACTGAGGTTCTACCAATTCTGTGGAAGAGTTTATAGTTTCCACAATTACAAAAATAAAAAATTATTTACAGAAGGTAATAATACACTATAATGCCTGGCTGTAAATAATATTTTCATAGGCATAACACGGTAAAACTGAGTATAAATTTAATAAAATGTTATCTCTAACTATTTTGGGAGAATGAAGGAAGGGAAGAAAAGGGAAGAGGGAGAAAGGTGCAGTAATATATAAATAGTACCATTATCACATAATATTTAAACACAAGGAAGGAATTCCCAAAATAAATGCCTAAAAGGGGTGAACGTGGTTGTCTCTGTGACATTAGACTTGGATAAAAAGGAAAAGCAGGGCAGTGGCATTTTTCTTACATTTAGCTTTTTAAATTATTTAACTCTATTACTTTGAAAATATTTTCAATTACATAAAAAAGATTTCAATAAAGAAAAGTTATCTAATGACATAAAATCTTTCTCAAATCAGAGATGAGGTCTAATGGTGTTATCTGCAAAATAAATTAATATTAATGATGTTTTGAAGGATACATTGCAAAAGACAAAACAAGCAGGCACCAGACTAAGCTGATATTCATTTCCTGTGTAGGCTTCATAAAATTGTAGTAGACTTCAGTTACTAGATATACAACTGTAGCAGCCACTGTGAAATCCACCAGCCACTGGTATTCTGGAAAGTAATGCAATGCTGGAAAAAAAAAAAAAGTTTCACTTAAATTTTCATAAATAACTTATGAGGACCTATTTATAATTAAAATATGCTAGACTTTATTTGTTCATTTGCAATGTAAGATTTACAAATATATGAATCTAAAAATGCAGGAAATAGACTGAGGATGTTAGCATCCCAAACTAAATTTTAATACCTCACAAATTAAAATAAACCTTAAAAGATTACCAAAGTTAAATTTAAGTTGTTGGTAAAGTATGATTGCAAATTTATTGGTATTAACTGATTAGCTATTTTTTACAGAAATTATAAGTGTTTTCTTTTAAATATCTAGCTATGATACCTTCACTTCAGAAAACAACTTAGTCTGGAACACAACAATTTAGTTATACTGTTCACTTCTGTGAAGTAAGAGTTAAACTTTATGTTACAATTATTGGCTGTACTAATTGTAAACTAGTAATTCTATGAAATACTACAGATTAAAATAATAAACAAGGCTGGACCCCAGCACTTTGGGAGGCCAAGGCAGGCGGATCACCTGAGGTCAGGAGTTCGAGACTAGGCTGGCCAACACGGCAAAACCCCGTTTTTACTAAAAATATAAAAATTAGCTGGGCGTTGTGGCAGGCGCCTGTAGTCCCAGCTACTTGGGAGGCCGAGGTAGAAGAGCTTGAACCTGGGAGGCGGAGGTTGCAGTGAGCTGAGTTCACGCCACGGCACTCCAACCTGAGTGACAGAACAAGACTTTGTCTCAAGAAAAATAATGAACTAAATATACCTCTTATACCCTATTTTGTTATGCAAGAAAAGTTTATAAAATGTCTGTTGATTTTCCATAAAACCATACCCCTTCAACAAACTATTCCATTCTTAAGAGTTTACATTGAAATTAACATTCTTTGAAAGTAAATATAATTCCATCACCCTTTGCATCTCAGTTGGCATAGGTATTCTGGTTTACTTCTACCAGAGTGTAGTCCAAAACATCAACATCATTTTTTAGAAGGCCTCCTAAAAATGTGGAAGTAAATCACGTACATAACCATCAATTCAGATGTTCTTATGGCACATAATAAAATGATCTGCATTGCTTTGGACGGTTTTTAGTGATAAAATATAATACAATTACACTTGAAGATACAACATTCTTATAGAAAAAGTATTTTGAAAATATCACATACAGTAAGAGCTATTAAAAGTAGCATCAAAACTAACCAAATTTTATACCATTTCTGTAAGATGATCATAACATTTTAATAATCCAAAATCCTTTTATGATTTTTAAATTTGCATCAAGTTATTGTAACACTCTTTATCTGCTTCAATGTACTTTAACTTTTAGGTTAACTGCTTTAGGTTTTCTGAGAGTGCAGCGGTGTGATCATAGCTCACTGCAGCCTCAGTTTCTGGGGCTCAAACAATCTTCCCACCTCAACTTTCCTAGTAGCTGAGATTACAGATGCACACCATCAAACTTGGCTAATTTTTTAATTTTTTGTACAGACATGATTTCACTATATTGCCCAGGCTGTTCTCAAACTCCTGGGCTCAAGCCATCCTCCCACCTCGGCCTCCAAAAGAGGTGGGATTATAGGCATGAGCCACTGCCCCCAACCCTGCTTTAGGTCTTCTATTGTGATTGACCTACAGTTTCTGAACATAAGCCTGAAACATACTGATGTGGTTACAGAATGCTTACCCTCAATTACTTCCTCCCACTAAGAAAAAAAAAAAATCACCCATACTGAGCTTTCTATCTGGAAGGTCAGGGAAGTGGATGGAAAGGACAGACCAAAATCCATTTAAGGTTTTCAGTTTTATTATCAATAATTTAAATAAGCATTCTAATTCTCCAAACCTACCCATACTCATAGGGACTTCATGGAACTCACTCATAGCAAACAGTGAAGTGACATTCAAAAGTTCTAATGTTCTTTAAGAGGTTCTTATAATACATAGTTAATACAAATTAAGATAGACTTTTATGATAATTATTGGGACATCAATAATATATACATTCCATGAAAGTACAAATTATATATATTCTTGGCTATTTAACTCAAGTGTTACATTCTTTGTGTAATCAATAATACAATTATATATATGCCTTTTAATAAAATATTGAAGTCAAAAGAAGACAGAAAACTCTGTACTTTCACCTAAACACACATATACAACATGCATTCACAAATGACTACGAAAACTTACAAACATATATGAACATCTCCCTGTTATGTTGGTTAACTGGAAATGCTCTTGATATTACATGACCAGTTGATAAATGAGTATCATTTGTGACTAGTTATCAAAATCCTAAAAGTGAAACCAAATACTCCATAAACTACATGCTAAAGCTACAATACCCTAAATTCAGTATTTTTTTTTTTTTTTAAGTTCATTAAAATAGCCTAGTTCTCATTGAGTGGCTGTACCACATTCAGTGTGTAACCCTGTCCAAGTTATTTAACTCTTCTTCCTAATGAGTTAAAAAAACAAAAACAAAAACTGGTAACAGTTACCTACTTCAGAATTGTGAGGATGGGGTAATACAAGTAAAATATTATAACAATGTCTGATACTCAACAATTTTAAGATCTTATTAAAGCTAGCTGACAAATTATTCAATAAACATTCTTTGTAAAAATGTCAAAACTACTAAAAATCAGGAAGAACGTTTATATATTATTGTATTTATACGTGTCTATGAACATTTTATACAAGTAAGCACATATAGGAGTAGTGAAACATATGTGACAACTACTAATCAAAAAGTCAAAGTGCCTTTAAATGTTTTAAATGTTGAATGTAAAATAGTTAAAAAGAAAAAAGAGGAAGACATAACCAGTCTTAAAAGTCTAAATGGGTCAGGCGTGGTGGCTCACGCCTGTAATCCTAGCACTTTGGGAGGCTAAGGTGGGCAGATCACAAGGTCAGGGGATCGAGACCATCCTGGCTAACATGGTGAAACCCCATCTCCACTAAAAAATACAAAAAAATTAACTGGGTGTGGTGGCGGGCACCTGTAATCCCAGCTACTCGGGAGGCTGAGGCAGGACAATGGCATAAACCTGGGAGGTGGAGCTTGCAGTGAGCCGAGATCGCGCCACTGCACTACAGCCATCCGTCTCAAAAAAAAAAAAAAAAAAGTCTAAATGATATTAGACAAGTGATTTATATTGCTCTTCACTGATATTTTTTAGTTCTAGGGCATGCTTTACATATACATACAACCTTTACAGATGTAATAATAAACTTTCACGTATTTCGAAGCCACCTTGTATCATAAAATAATCCTATTTGAGATGTTAGACCTCTTAAAATTTTTTGATGGTGGTATGATTTAACCCAAGAAGAGTCAAATTACATAATGACACCTTATTTGACATTATCAAAATTATTTTTAAAAAACACGCATTTCATTTATCACATAAACCAGTGGTTCTCAAACCTAGTCAAAAATCAAAATCACTTGGAGCACTTTTAAAAATGCAAATTCCCAAAACCTACTCTACATTTACTGAATCTTCAAGGATGGGAGTAGAGAATCCATTTCAAAGAACTCATCAAGTGATTTTGATATATCCCAAAGTTTAAAAACCAGTGTTTTAAATTATATCACCTTAGATGCCTTTTCCTTCTAGGATTCAAATAATTTCATATTAATATCATTTTAAACTAGAATCATTGTAGTCATTATATAATTACAATAATTGAGACACCACAGTTCTATAATTTATAGGAGGAAAACTAAATGACCTATTTGGAAATAACAAATGGATGAAAGTAAATCCTGAATAAGTAAATTTTTCTGATTTCTAATCCAGTTCATTATTCTAAAACCATTTTCCTTTCTAATATATGTGAGAATAAAATTGAATTACTCTAAATATGGGTAAATCAATAGAAATATAGTTGACCCTTGAACAATACAGTTTGAACTGCGCACATCTACTTATATGCAGATTCTCTTCCACCTCTGCCACCTCTGACCAGCAAGACCAATCCCTCCTCTTCCTTCTCCTCCTCAGCCTACTGAAAGTGAATATCATAGTGATGAAGACTTTTATGATGATCCACTTCCATTTAATAGGAAATATATTTTTTCTCCCTTATGATTTTCTTAATAACATTTTCTTTTCTCTAACTTACTTTATTGTTATGATACAGTGTATAATACATATAACACAAAAAATATGTGTTGATTTTTTATGTTATTGGTAAGTCTTCTGGTCAGGAGTAGGCTGTTAGTAATTAGGTTCATGAGTAGTAAAAAGTTGTACTCGATTTTTCAACTGCATAAAAGTAGGCACCCCAACCCCTGGGCTGCTCATGGCCAGACATTTCAAATGCAGTTTTGCAAGCCACATTAGAAAAGGGCAGGCTGAAACAAAGAGTAAAAGGAAGTCTAGAATTCTAGATAATAAAAATTGACTGTGATCTCAATCTAATAAACAAACTGCATAATAAACTTGTGTAAGTTAGCCTCTTCCGAAAATTGGAAAAATAATACAACTTAGGTGAACAAAAAAAGAAATTCAATTCAAATGAAGTCATTTGAGCATCTAAGTTCTTAGAAAGATTCCTTATTCTGTATAATGGACTTAATGATTAAAATGAAAGTACTTTCACTACCATAATATAAAACTGAGATTTATAGAACATTTTACCAAGATTTCCCTTACCTAAAGTATCCACTTCTGTAACTGATTTTGTTTCTAGATGAAGGTCAATATCCTTTGGAATGGTTAATGGCTTACTTTCAATGTGACCATTATATTTCCTATAAAAATCAGACAAGTGACACAAAAAACAAGTTACCTACACTGTTATCCAAGTGTTTGTTTCAAACTAATTACAAATGAAGTTTTAAATTTCACAGTGTAAAGGCAGAATTCTTAATATTTCATCAATAACGAGGTAAAGTACTCAAAGGTAGTTTTAAAAAGGGTACTGTAAAATTTGAATGTAAATTATCATGTGAATATACAGATTACCAGGGAAATAATTACCTAAATTAGTTACTGCAATAAAACTTTTTTTTCTAGCTTAGCATTTCACACCCATTTTTCCTACTCTCTTTTTTCTTTAGGCACAAGAGTAAATGCAAATGAAGACAAAGTGCACTTCTCCTTGAAGTGACATGTATAAACACACACATACATACATATAAACAGACCCGGAACCATATGCAAATCAGAGTTGAAGAATTATTTTAAGATTTATGTGTATGAGAAATTCAGAAACAAGACAGACTAATTTGCAATAGTTTTTACTAAAAATCACAGATGAAGGAAAACAAATTCTTCCGGTGTATCTGTATGATTTCTAAATTTAATTTTTAAAGACAAACATATAGAAAGTAATAAACTAAGGTTTCAATTTATTATTTTATGTATTTCTTTAGACACACAGATGCCCAGGCTGGACTCAAAATTCCTGGGCTCAAACAATTTTCCTGCTTCAGCCTCTGGGTAGCTGGGACTACAGGTACACACCCCCATGGCCAGCTTCAACTAAGTTTTAATACTATTAATCTCAATACTGAAAAACAACTTTGCATTTATCCTTGAATAAAAAACTGGGAAGCCTCAGGAAAAAATAATTTCATGTCAATAAACCAAAAAATAATTCTTGTTACTAGGAACAAGACAGCAACGTTAATGTATCTTTTTGTAACTATAAGGCATGTTCAACCTATTAAAAATTACTTAGAACATAATTATTCATTACAAGGCACTATAATAAGGATTCAGGCCAGGTGCAGTGGCTCACACCTGTAATTCCAACACTTTGAGAGAGGCCAGGAAGATTGAGGCGGGAGGACTGCTTAATCTCAGGGAGACCAGCCTGGGTAACACTGGGAGACCTTGTGTCTACAAATTTTGTTTTTAAAAAAACTAGCTGGGTATGGTGTTGCATGCATCTGGTCCCAGCTACTTGGGAGGCTGAGGTGGGAAGATCATTTGAGCCTAGGAGGTTGAAGCCACAATGAGCCAGAATTGTGCCACTGCACTTTGGCCTGAGTGACAGAGTGAGACTCTTTCTACATAATTAAATTTTACAAATGCTGAACATGGTAGCTATAAATAGGTGGAAGTGGAATAGTTAAAAAGAAACAGAAACTAAAAACTAACCTGGATTCAAATCCTGGTTGTCAGTACGTAACCTTACTAGTTATGTGAACTTGGGCAACTCATTTAACATCTCTGATCAATAGCTTCTCATTAATAAAGAGTAAATTAAATTATTAGCTAACACTCTTGGTTGTTTTGTGGATTAAGTAGAACTGTGTATAAAAGTGCTCTGGAAACTATAATGTTAGGCAGGACTATTTTATTAAAGAACTTAACTACTGGACTAAAAAGAAGGAAGGTTTACTATTAATATTCCAATGAGCTTCCAGGTATATTTGTAATGATAAGTGAAAAAGGATGGTAGTAAGATTAAAAAAGACAGTCTTTTCAAATTTCCAATTTCATGCCAAATAATCATTAATGTTTAATTATTTTTTAGCTTCTATAAATGTATTAGGCTAGGTTAGCATTTTTATGATATACATGAGAAACATGGTTATAATTTGTTGTCAATCAATCACGGTTTCAGAGTCACAGGGGACCTAAGATGTCCTCTTGGATCCCCAGTTGAGAAAACTACGGTCCATTCAGAGAGGTAATTAATATGAACTTTCCCTAAGAATTCTATTTAAATAGAGATATAGAATTTTAAAGCTGGAAGGATTATTCAAAACATTGTTTTGTTTACTCTTTCCATCTCACAGATGAGGCTACTATGGTCTGTTCTGTGAGGTTTATTAGTAGGCAGTTCTCTTCATAAACTTTAAACATGAAAAGAACATTCCAGAGCTGATGGCACCTACACAGTTATATTGTCCATCCCTTTTAATTTTAAAATGAGGAAACTGAGGCCAAGAGCAGGTTAATTTCCCCAATGTCATAATACACAGTAGCAGCAAAAACTGGAAAATAACCCAAACCAACTGACATCTTTAATGAGTTGTAGGATACAGATACGGGTTATAAGTCTCTCCCCAATCAACCCCAACTACATTTTCTTTAGTATGATGGCTATATTGTTTTCATGATTTAAACAAAGAATAAACTTAACCATTCTTGAGTAAAATAATCACTATTTTGTGTGTATATATTACTACAGATTAGATTTTCATCAGTTTTGATCTCAAATTTATCAACTACTTACAATAATTGGTACGTTTCTTTACTCAAAGCATAAAATATATTTATATAAATTGCGTTAAATATTTAACACTTTACAAGCTCAATATAACTTACCTATCTTTTTTGCTTTTCCCTTTTTGGTGTTTCCCCACAAGAATTCTTAATTCTTCTTCTGTAGGATGTTGATACCACCTCAAACTAAGCAAAAAAAGAATCCTTTTAAATAAAGCACTTAAAATCACCAGAATTATTCTTTATCCTATAAATATTTATTAAGTTTCGTATTTGTGAAGACACTGTCGAGAAATATCAGGTGCAAACTGTAATCTGAAACAAATACTACCTCTTAAACTTTAAAAGGGTTTAGATAAACATCCAGCAGACACTTACCAACCACTTACTAGATGCCAGGTCCAGCAATGCCATTTGTATTTATATTTCTTACAAATGACAATGTATTAATACATATTAAGATTATACAAGCTTATTATTAAAAGTAAATGAAGTCTGTAGCCAAGTGGGCAGGAGCACACTAATTCTCTACTAATCCCTCATTTGAAGGAACTGAGAATTATCTTAAAAAGAGAGTTGTTTGAATGAACTCTCATGTTTACAGGTAGTCTTTCCTTTCTTTCGCTTTTTTAATTTAGTTCGAGAATTTTCAAACTTTACGTGTAGAATAATTAGAGAAAATCATTGTATTACAAAACACTTTACTTTTAGCTATATCTAACCTTCCTCAGGTAAGGATTCAACAACTGGTTGTATTCCTCTCTACCACAGTCAAAATACTTTAATCTGAAGTGAATACTCAAGATCCAAACTAAACAGTTATTCCCTCGCAAGCACCAAGTGGCTCATCCTGAATTTCATGGCTTGCCTAGTCGTCCTAACTATCTACCAATCACTTAAATTTGATATTTATATCTTATTTTCAATGTGCCCTCTCCACATGTTATTATTAATTCTGTTCCTTATCTCTTAAAATTCTAAACTCTGCCCTACTGCAGAGACCTTACTTCAGTGTATCTTCCTCTGAATATCTGACTACTGCAAAATTCTCTCACTGGTATCCTCCTTGCCTTCCTGTGGACATATTACTCATCAAATCCATCTGAGCTTACCTCTAGTTATTGTTTTCTTGTTTTTTCACCTTATAGAAAGGTGGACCACCTTTACTTATTTTTTCATAATACAAATCTTATCAAGATCCATGTCTGTTTAAATCACTTCCAAGGCTCCTCACAGAGAAAAGCAATGAATAAGGCAGCTAGGCAAAAACTTTGACAAAGGCCCTATTATTATAGAGGAAGAAATGCATCTAGTATGCTAGAACCCCCAATTCTTCAATTACAAAAATCTAGAATTTTTAAATTTGAAATTTCCCAATTGCTGTTACCCCCCCACCCCCCAAATAGAGATAGGGGCTCACTTGGTTGCCCAGAACAGTCGCAAACTCCCTGCTTCAAAGGATCCTCCCTCCTCAGTTGTCCAAAATGCTGGGATTACAAACATTAGTTATGGCACATGGTCTCTTTGATTTGCTGTTTTAAGAACACTGCAGGCTAGGCGTAGTGGCTCATACTGGTAATTCCAGAACTTTAGAAGGCTGCAGGATTGTCTGAAGCCAGGAGTTTGAGACCAACCTGGGCAACACAGTGAGACCCTACCTCTATAAAACATTAAAAAATGAGCCTGGCCTGGTGGCATGCACCTGTGGTCGGGGGAGAGGATGAGGTAGGAGGACTGCTTGAGCCTGAGAGGTCAAGGCTGCAATGAGCCATCATTGTGCCCCCGCACTCCACTCTGGGCAACAAAGTAAGACCCTATCTCAAACAAAAACAAAAACAAAAACACACAAAAAAACCCAGCAACTGTAGAATTGGCAATCTGAGTACTGACTGAATATTTGATGATATTAAAAAATTATTATTAAAAAAGTTTAGGTACGATAATGAGATTGTGGTAATTTTTTAAAACTCATTATTTTCGATACATACACTGAAATGTAAGGTGGGGTAAGTACAGATGAAACAAGTTTGGCCATAAGCTATTAATTGTGATGAGTACACAGGAATTCATCATTCTATCTACTCCTTGTATACTTGAAAATTTCCATTAAAACATATATTACAAGGCCCACATCTGTATGGGAGTCATGCATCATCTCTTGCTTCTACAGCCTTTCATGATCTGACCGATGTCTACTTTTCCAGGTTCACCTTCAACCATTTTCTTTTTCTTTTTCTTTTTTGAGACGGAGTCTCGCTCTGTCGCCCAGGCTGGAGTGTGGTGGCGCGATCTCGGCTCACTGCAAGCTCCGCCTCCCGGGTTTACGCCATTCTCCTGCCTCAGCCTCCCGGGTAGCTGGGACTACAGGCGCCTGCCACCTCGCCCGGCTAGTATTTTGTATTTTTTTTTTTTTTTTAGTAGAGACGGGGTTTCACGGTGTTAGCCAGGATGGTCTCGATCTTCTGACCTCGTGATCCGCCCGTCTCGGCCTCCCAAAGTGCTGGGATTACAGGCTTGAGCCACCGCGACCGGCCTACACCTTCAACCATTTTCATTTGAAGGTGACACTTTCTGGCTTGACGAAGTGACATTTTCTTCCTCACAAATTTTTTCATCCCTTGGTGCTTTTTGCATATATTCTTCTCTCCTTGTAAACACCTATTTCCCTACTTGGCAAACTCTTAATTTATCTCTTAGTGTTTACAAGCAGTCTTCTTGTGGTATAATAAAAAAAATACATCTGCTCTTTGTCCCCAGTTCTTGACACAGAGTTTTAAAAGTCCTTATAAACACAAGAGTGGTAGAAGTATCTCTGTTACGCTAATGAGGTAGGTCAAGGCGGGCCCCAGATAGCTGCAGGATGGAGCTGATTATCAGAAACACCAAGCACAAGATTAGAGGGTCAGGATTTTCAGGAACTTGACCTCCAGGGATGGGAGGGTCCTGGAAATTGAGTTGGATCACTAAAATCAATTCTGTATCAATGACTTAAAATTGTACCTATATAACGAAACTCAAAAAAACTCTGGACATCAAAGCTCAGAGGAACTTCCTGTTGGTTAACACATTGATATGCCCAGAGGGTGACATCCTCAGACTCCAGAGGGAAAGAAAGGGCATGGAAACTCTGCTCTTTCCCAGACCTTACCCTATGTGCTTCCTTTAAATAAAACTGTAATAATAGATAAGGCAGTTTCCTAAGTTCTATGAATCATTCTAGCAGATTACTGGACCTGAGGGGATCATGGGAATCCTCAGATTTGTAACTTAATAAGTCAGAAGTGCAGGTGGCCTAGGTACCCTGAAAACTTGAAACTGGTATCTGAAGTAGGGGCAGTCTTATGGAGAACTTGGCCTTTAACCTGTGGGATTTGTACTAATTCCAGGTAATTACTGTCAGAATACAAGTGTAGCATACCCAATTGGTTTCAGATAAGTTGGATTAAAATTAAAATGGAATGTTACCCTAACTGAAAGATGCTTGGAGAAAAGATTTTATGGCTTTCTTGCTTTTTGTATACTTCAAAGCTAGTAGTTATTGGCATATAGTAAGTGCTCAAAAAGGATAACTGAACCAAAATGAATTCAGTTTTTTGCTTAATGAATTTAAGATAAATATATATATATATATATATATATATATATCCCAACCTAAAAGTCCCTAAATTACAATAAACAGGTAAGGAGGCACTTCCTGAATTTATAGTGAAGTCCAGAATTTTAACTTACAGAATTGATTCTCATTATTCGCGGTAGTTATGTTTTATAAAGTCGCCGCGAACACTGAACCATTGTTCCTAGGGCAAATACAGCGTTAGGTTCCTGTGAGCTTCCGGTCATAACATTTTCATAAACTGATCAATACCCAAGCTTGTTTTATGTGTGTTTCTGTTTAAATATATCTTATTTAATATATATCACTGATTCGCTAACATTGAATTCACAGCCAAAAGCATAATTCATCCCTGAGCAAAGCTTATCTAATACCAGTAATCATTAAGTATAGCATTTTTTTGAGTTCTGTGCGTCATTCCAGCAATTTTTTTCCGTAAGGCAGCCTTCTTGTGTTTAGGAATACTAGACACTACCACCAGCACTATGCTTGGGGGTCATTTTAAACAGCAAGATCACCAATGAAAAGCAAAATTGTAAAAAAAATGTGGCCCTAAACAGATCATAAAAAAGAGATTTGTTTACAGTATGACAGCCAAAACAATAAGGCAGACTGTTGCCTTGTTAGACCTCAACCAGGAGCATGCACGTACAGACCACTCAAATTTTTCATCACCGTCTATGTCCATCAATGACCACAAAAAGCACTGATTTGGGAATTACAAATACATTTTAGCAAGTAGGCAAACCCCAAAACAAAATCCACAAATAATGAGGATGAGTGCATAACATTTAGAAGAACACTTATAAGAAATAACTCATATAAAAGAACATGATCCAGAATAACTCATGTATAAAGATTAAAATCAGTTCTTCAGCTTTGAGAAATAGTAATTTGTGAAAGAACTCTCAGTATAGGAAAAATTAGGTTTTATTTAGAGCCCTATAGTAATGAAATATTTTAAGACACATTCTCTACTTTTTTTTTTTTTTGAGACAGAGTCTCGCTCTGTTGCCCATGCTGGAGTATAGTGGCGCGATCTCGGCTCACTGCAAGCTCCGCCTTCTAGGTTCATGCCATTCTCCTGCCTCAGCCTCCTGAGTGGCTGGGACTGCAGGCACCCGCCACCACGCCCGGCTAATTTTTTTGTATTTTTAGTAGAGATGGGGTTTCACCATATTAGCCAGGATGGTCTCAATCTCCTGACCTCATGATCTACCCGCCTTGGCCTCCCAAAGTGCTGGGATTACAGGTGTTAGCCACCTCGCCGGCCTTAAGACACATTTTCTTTTTAAATATACTCATGTTTGTTAAATCTTATTTTGTAAACTCATTTCTCTAAAATGGCTTAGATTTATTACATTTCCTATGGGATAACTCAGGGTTATCGTTATTAGTGAGAATTATTGTTCAAAGTTGGAATCTAAGGATGTGTGATACTTTTAGGGTTACTTCTAGTCTGTAACTCACCTACCCATTCATTCATTTATCTGTCACTTAGGGAGAACCTTCTGTATTCAGATACTCTGCTAGGCAGAGGAGATATAATCACAACCAATTAAAGCCAAAGCCCTTGCCTTTTTGATGGTTATATTCCAGTTGGGGGGTAAAATCTAATCAATTAAATAGTGAAAAATAAATTTTAATACCACATGAAAGAATGAAACAAGTGGTGAAAATGTGAGAGACAGCCTTAGATATTAGGTGAGGAAAAACTTCTCTAAGACATTTAACCAGCAACCTTAAGAATGAGAAAACAGAGGAAGAGCATTCCAGGCAGAGAACACCAAGTCCAAAAGCACAGAGACATGAAAGAACATAAGACGTTGCAGTAACTAAAAGCCAGTGAGGCAAGAGCTCCAAGGAGAAACATAAGAGGGGGCTGAAAAGGTAATAAGACGGGAACAGATCATGCAAAGGCTAATAGGTCATAGTATGGAATTTAGATTTTATGCTGAATAATGGTCTCAAAGCAATGTAGATAAATAATTTGATTCACATTTTAAGATCCCTTTCACTGTTCTGTGAATTACAGGGAGACAAGGGCAGTGAATCAACAGGTCTTGCTGATGGACTAAAGGTAGAGAGTGAACAAAAGTAATAAAGGATAATATCTACATTTCTGATTTGAAGATGATGGTACATTTTCTGATATGGAGGAGATCAGGAAGAAATCACGAACTTAAAAATACTGAGTTTTAAGTACCCATGAGACATCAAGTAAAAATGACAAGAGGGCAACTGCATATTAGAATCTGCAGTTCAGAGATAATTTGAAGTGATTATATAATTGTGGTATCTAAATCCATAGGGATTAATAAAACCAACTAAAAAGGAACTAAAAGATAGTGTAACACTAGTTACTGAGAAAGTGAAAAAGTAAAGTTTATGTAGACAACATATGAACAAATTTGGCTACAAAGGGAAATAAAGGAATGGCCAAAAATTAAGAAATGGATATGGAGGGGCTTTGTTTTTTAAGGAGGAGAGAGGTAGGGCTGTGACTTATTTGTTGTTGTTACTTTAAATGGGAGAACTTTTTTAAAAAAAAAAAGTGTGTGTGGTAACAGGAATAATCCAACTGAAATGGAGCAGGTGATAAAATATATTTTACAAATTTAAAGATAAAGAAGAGGGGCTGCACATTTAACCAGAGTTGTGGTTTGGTAGTATACAGATGAGAGTGATGGGCTCTGGTTTCAAGAGCTTAGGGTGAGGCTGAGGTAGCGATGCTTAAGTTTTGGAGAGAAAGGATTTAGGTTGAAAAAGCTGTCTGAGAAGTACAGCATACAAACTCTTTCAGGCAGTATAAAGCAGCATCTAAGGTCTGTGATCATAGATTCCAAGTAAAATCCAGAAGTACAGTTTCACAATTTTCTTTAGCAGTCAGTGCTGCATATACAGTTTGATTCCATATGCTATGGTTCCCAGCTACTACACTTTGTATTCTGGTCTCAATTTCCAGTCTTTTCCTTTGCTATTAGGTGGTATGTCTATCTCAGTAAAATGACTGCCTGCTTGCAACTGCTGCACTATGCGTGCCTTTCTAATATGGGCTTGGAAGACAGATACAGATATAAAAGTCATTAGAATGCAGCAAGTCAGTGGTCACAAAAATACAATTAGAGAAAAATGCTTTATGATAATATGTTAAGCAAAGAACATGATATAAAATTAAACATAAAATATATCACAAGCATGAGGGGAAAATATGAACAGAAACAATTAGAAATACAAAAAAATTTACAAAGCGACTGTCTTTGAATGATGGGAATATAGTTCATTGCCTTTTAATTTTACTTATCAGTTTACTATATTTTTCCACTTTATAGATATGTACTGTTTTTTAAACGGGAAAAATATATATTTCTTAGAAAATAGAGAGTAAGTATTAACAGAATCTCACTTAAAAACTCAGTTGGGTGTGGTGGCTCACACCTGTAATCCCAGCACTTTGGGAGGCTAAGGCAGGAGGATTGCTTGAGCCTAGGAGTCTGAAACCAGCCTGGGCAACACAGCAAGATCCTGTCTCTAAAATAAATAAGCCTCTCATATTTAAGTTAAATATACAACTTTTCAGTACATAGCTTTTACCTTGGCTACTTGGTGGCTTTTTTCACTTATGCTCAGATTATCTGCAGTGACTCTGATAATAAAGCCAATCTGATATTATACTCTACTAAATAATTAAAATAATTTTTCAATGATCATTCTTACATAAACCTCTAATATAAAATATTATCAGACAACTACAACTCATACTACAACAGTTCAATACCACTGAAAAAATGTGTAGCAGAAAATAATGTCCTGACCTAGACTTTATTTTTAAAATTTAAGTAGCATTTATAGTGTTCTAGAAATTTGAAGAAATAAAACTTTTAGAAATTTAAAATAGAAACCTAAATGTGAGCAAACACAGAAAAGCACAGTTTTGATAACGCAAGCTAAATAAGCTTTAATACATAATCATATAAAACTCTATTTCATGATATACAACATAGGTCACTGCTGAATGTTTATGGTCCCCAACCCCCCAAATTCTTGTGTTGAAATCTAACCCCCAATTTGATGATATTTGGAGGTGGGAACTTTCAGGAGTTACTAGTTCGTGAGAGAGGAGCCCTCATTAATAGGATTACTGCCCTTTTAAAAGGAGGTCAGAGAACTAGCTTGTTCTCTTTCCACGATACAAGAAGTAAGCAGTCTGCAACCTGAGACAGGGTCCTTACCAGAACCTGACCATACTAGCATGCTGACCTCAGACTTCCAGCCTCCAGAACTGAGAAATACATTTCTGCTGTTGATAAGCCACCCAGTCTATGGTACTTTGTAATCGCAGCCCTAACCTACTAAAACAGTCACTAATGACAGTTTTAGTCTCCATTCTAAATCTCTATAATCTTGACCAGTGGCGGGGAGGCTTAAGCGAAAACAAATACCACTTAAAACCTAGACAATCTTTCAGCATAAGTAGCTAAAATACTATTTGTTATACACATTATATACACTTGTTGGAAATTTTGATAGAATATCATGAACATTCTGGAACTGGAAGTTAGAAAAGCTAAGGCAAGGAGAGCAAGGACTCAGGCATTCCATAAGGGTGCTAGCTGAAGGTTTAAACCTTTCCCTTAGGTCATAGGTCCCACCTACTGTGCATTTGAATAGTAGGTTTCTCTCACCAAAGGGAACTTGCGGATTACTGGATCAGGCAACATGCAATAAAGAACAGGCACAAAGAATTAGAGCAATTGAGCAATTGAATATGAAGGTGATATAACACCCTCTTTAATCGATATGGGATGAGACAAAAATCAGAATAAATCTGACCATAATATATTTTCAGTGAGGGACATATGAAGGGAAACAGCAGACAAAAGTAGACTTAGGAAGATAAAAGGGTAGAGAAAAATGCATGAGGTTTGAACTAAGCAATTAGAAAAAACAGAAAGCAGGTTCAGCAAGGAAGCTATCACAGAGAAAAAGCAGTATCCTACTCCTCATGCAAAATCCACTATTCAAATGTACAAAGAATATAACCTAACACTTACCTCTCCAAGAAAAGAGGGGCCAAGCAAACTTCAAAACAAAAAGGAACTTTTATTACAATACAAAGTTGAGAATACTCTGGCTACAAATCAGTGGTATGTGGGACATGATAAGAACGTCTTTAACTGATATGACCAACTGTTAGAACAAGTGTTCCTTAAATGAGGGAAAGCAGTTCACAACAGAGAAGCAACTTCTTAGGATTTTTATTCCCTTTTAGGAAGGAAAGAGAAAGAGATAGTGTGAGGGCATTAGGTTATTAAACTCTACTTAATACTTAGCATGCTTTTGGTAATCAAATGCTGATGTGCCTTTTAATTTGCTTTAAATAAAAGCTGATTATGTTATCATGAAGAATCCATAAGAACATAGCAAGTGAACTGCATACTACTTATAACCTGAAGGATATATGCTAAAAGACAAAGTATGGCTCAAAAAACAAAATAGAAAAGGAAAATAATTTAAGTAAATTACTCTGTAAACTGCCAACAAAAGTCACAGTGATTGTAAAAAAGTTGTATTTGTCTCCCTGACCAAATTTAAAACTCTGTTCAATTATGACAGTTCCAGGACAAGATGTGGAACATCTTGCTGTGAATCAGACTTTCAGTTTCATTTATCAGTGTGTGAAACTGAGTAAATCATTTAAAACTTGTTCTGTCATTTGTAAAAATGGAGATAATATCACCTATGGCAGAAAGCAACTAGGTACTCACCAATCTTGTTTTTTATATCATAAGTATTATTTCCCAGCCTCCCCAGCACTTTGGCCAGAACTAGTCACAGGGCCCCAGCCTATGTAATGTGGCCAAAAATGATGTATCTACTTCTAAGTTTGACACTTTAGAATATCCTGAAAGATCCACAGCTTACTCTCTCTTCACTCACCAACTGGCACAGCAATCTAGCAGGGCACTCCAAGGTAACAGGGGGAACAGAGGAGCCATAAGGGAAGAAGGATAGCTCAGAGGATAGCTGAGCCCTTGAGTCATCATTTTGTGAAGGACCTACCTGGAGAGCTGCCCAATCCCTTTCTGATTCCCCATTTGACCCTGCTTCCTGTCTGAAGAAACTGAGAAACTTTCATTAATTTTATAACACTGAGATTTTGGAAGTTGCAACATATCACCATATCTCCCTAGCTCAATGAACAGATCTAAATGAAACAAAACATTAAAAAAATTGTATCAGTATAAAGTTTTAAACAATTATAAGGGTAATATTAATGGAGTTAAACCAGACTAAAGACTATACACAGTTTCTTTAAAAAAAAAAAAAAGTTTAAAAGAACAGTCTAAAAAAATACTAATAGCAATATGTGTTATTTAACAAGAGCTAGAAAATAAGTCAATTTTTTTAATATTAAAAATCAACAAACTGCTAATTTGTAAGTAAAAGCTGCTTATTCCATCAAGTATAATTGCTTATTTCATCAAGGAAAATGGCTTACTCATTAAGTCAACATACAACTGTCCCCAGGTATCTGAGGGAAATTGAGGGTAGGTGGGGGACCATCCAATACCCACAACACTCCTTCCAGGATACCAAAATCCAAAGATGTTAAAACTCCTTATATAATGAAAGTTTTTATTTGCATACGAACTACATATTCTCCTTTATACATTAAATAATATCTAGGTTTCTTATAATACCTAATACAATGTAGATGCTATATAAATAGTTTTTATAGTGTTTTTTTAAACTTAAATTTGTATTTTTTTTCTGAATATTTTTGATCCACGATTGGCTGGTCAATGAGAGACAGGGACAGATTATTTGACACCAAAAGAGAAGCCATAACTAAAAAAAAAGAACATTTATTTACAATTTAGGATACCAATGGAATACATGAATATTAACATGATATATACAGAAACAAATTTCTTCCGTCATACTCATGATTAATCTCTGTTATCTACACATCTATTTACTTGAATAGTTCTTTTAAATAGTTCTATTCAATATAATCACTCCCAAGCCAGCCTATTCAATATAGTCACTCCCAAGCCATCCTACACTATTCATCATTGTAAAAAAAAATTCATGATCCTCTCCTTAAATTCCTTTAATTCCTTTAAGCATTTATGGACCCTAAAGAATGCCCTCAGATTTCTCAACCCAACTGCATCATATGATTTAAAATGCAAACTGTCATTTCTGATCAGTAATATTTTTACATAGGCAATTTATAATTTTAGGTTTTTTTCTATTAAAACAGGATCATTATATATTACAAAAGGCTCATAAAACAATAATTATGCCAAAAGGATAAAATCAATAATTTTATTCAATTGAGATAAATGACAACATGACCTCAAAATTTCAGGATTTAACATTAAAAAAGGTAAATAATCTTAAAAACAAAACAAAACAAAATTGAGAGGAAATGAAACTGCCTGTAGCAGAAAAGTAACCATTACTAGACTTTCTCGATATCCTTAGACCCTGATATGGCATTAAAGGCAGCATTAATTAACACAAAAGTTAATCTATTTACAAAAGCAAGTCAAGATCACAAAGAAAACCAATTTCGTGTTGCTTTTTAAAGGCTGAGCTTACCCTCAAATTATCTACGTATACTTATGAAACATTCTTATCAGAAAAAGATTTTAAATATAAATCTTCCAATATTAATAAAGATAATCAGGTTTTTGATCTCTCAGGCTTTAGTTTTCACTAGTGAGCACAAATTTTATAGAAATAGATGGAAAGCAGAATATGTAACAAGATGAAAATGTACGTACACTAAAATGGGACAAAATTGTCAAGGTCTTTACAGACAAAGGAGATATGGAAGTGACATTACATCATAAACATAGTTTAGAAACACACAATTCTCAGGAGAAAATAAGCTACCTTAATGTATGTCATGTAGTTTCCTGAGACCCTTTTTACTTCAAATTAATGATAATTTGCCCAGCTGATGTTTATCTTTTCCTGGTCTTCGAAAATGGTTTAGATAAGTGAAATCAGTAAACAAGATAGCACAGGCATATTAAGCCTACACAGTAACAAGAAATAGTTAAAGATTATTGATTTTCACTTATTTTACACTTCACCAAAACTTTAGTCATTATTTATTTTGCTCCTAAAAATGTGCATTTGTGAACAGCTCTCACACATTCATTATACATACACACACCTGTGCATCACATTGTCCCAAACAAATTTTAAACCAGTCTGAATAATATTTTTCAATATTAAACATCAATATGGAAAACGTAGAAAGCATAGAGAAGAATATAAATAATTTAAAACAGAAAATAAATTCTGTGAAGGAAATTTAAGCTTTGTAAATGGGAAGACCCTGAATGAAAAGTGTATTTGTCACGTAGAACATAAAATCATTACTAGGACAGGTATCCATTGTTTCTCTAACTTCAATAGGCCTAACCAAAAGAAAATGGACATATAAAGCAGTAACAAAATTTGGTTATTTAACTGAAATGAATAATTGAAGTAAATAGTCATGGTACCAAATTTATCACTTACCTTTCACAATTACACAGGATTTTAGCACGTTTTTCTGTGTGCAGACTTTCCTTGATTTTGCCCCACTGTATTTATACCTACACTTTTTAAATCTAATATTTTGGGGGGTGGGAGGTACATGTTTCAGCAAGTCGACTTAGCTCCTTTGTGGAAGGAGTAGGGATTGTGAGTTTATAGTGTAGTAGACAAAATTAAAATCCCACAACATAACTTCATCCCCTCCTTGCTAAATTAAACAGTTTAAAATTCTTTGCAGTAAAACTGAGACCTCCTAACATCTGTATTATAATAAATTCTGGACTGGGTCACCAACAGAATATATACGATTTAAGTATTTTCTTCGAACAATGGTAAAAATATTTAAGCACTTGGATTTACAATTTCTTACCCCCTTTTTGACCAAAATTTTTTTAAGGTAATTAGAAAAATATGTGGTGTTTTCAGTGCCCACAGACAGAAAAAAAAAAGGCAGGGGTGAGAGGACTGAATTCTTGTCCACGACCCTATTACCTTTGTGCTAAACAGATAAACTACTAATATCTCAAACTAAGAGTAATAAGGAAGCTATAGCGAGACAATCCCAGAACTCTGGGAAGCTGAGGTGGGAGGACTGCTTGAGGCCAGGAGTTGAAGAATAGCCTGGGCAACATAGCAAGGTCTTGTCTCCACAGAAAAAAAAAAACAACAAAAAAACAATTAATTTTTTAAGAGAAATAAGAAAGCTAGATTTTTCTTATGACTTCCCTTTGTTATACTCTTAGAAACCGTAATTAGGAAGTTAATCAGTTTGGTAAACTAGAGATTGAAAGTGCCAGGTGAAATCAGCCTATCCTTGCCTTACCTGCCATTACAGAGTAGCCATCGAGCAAGAGAATAGTGAGGTATAATCTTCTGCATGACACTGGCCATCACCATGGTAACAACCAGCTGTATACCTATCACACCCTGTGTAAAAAAAACAAACAAGTTTAATAATGAGTGAATTTGGATTTGGGGACATTGCTGGAAAACTTTCTGTACATTTTGAAAATTACATTTTAAAAAAATGAGTTTACTATTAAAATACATTACTCTCAGCCCTCCATATCTGCAGGCTCCACAACTGCAGATCAGAAATACGCAGGAAAAAAATACAGTAAAAAATAATACCATTTAAAATATATTACAAATTTTAAAATTAAAGTATAACTATCAACATAGCATTTACATTGTATTAGGTATTATAAGTAATCTAGAGATGATTTCAAGTATACAGGGGGAAGTGCATAGGTTATATGCAAATACTATGTCATTTTATATAAGGGACTTAAGCATCCTCAGATTTTGGTATGGGGTGGTCCTGGGATAAATTCCCTGTGGACACTGAGGGACAACTGTTAAATTCTGGCAATTAGGTATTCAAGATCACATAGTTTAATATAAACTTAAAATGAATTGGCATACACATCTATAATCTATTCTCAAGAAATGTTCTGCATAAATTAAGGATATCAAAATGAAGTGCAAAGTGGTATCTTCATCCTTCTCCAATTTACTCAACACACTAAAAACATTAGCTTGACAAGCTTTAAAAGTAATATGCCTGTTTTTAATCCTAGGTGGTAGTGATCATAAACCATTAACTGCACTAAATGTGATGGCAGAACTGGCCTGAAAGTCACTAATAAAGAAAACTGAACTCATGCTGTTACCACCCACTTCCAGTGAATGAGTCATAATGTCCAACAATCCTCTTAGTTTACTCTCATCAGTCCCTCCCATATTCTCCATGATGGCTAATTTGAACCTTCTTTCCTCTCCTCACCCCTCCAACTCCCTTCAAACGTCTAACTCTCCACTCGGTAGAGGACATCTATCTACTTTACAGGAAAAACAGATACAATCAAATGGGAACCCTCTCACTTCCCACCAATAAGCTCACAAAGTCACTTGTATCTACATCTGTCTTTTCTTATACCCCAGAAATAATAGAGCATCTTCTATAGAAAGCAAATCTCTGTATCTATGCTTTAGAGCCCACCCTCTTTGATTTTCAGGAACTTCTGCCATTGAATAGTCTTCCTCTATCTTCTTTAATCTCTTCTCTATTTTGAATCCTTCCTATCAGCATTGTGTAATATCTGTAAGTCTCTTTCATTTTTTTCTAAAGAATAACAGTAATTTCCCCATTTGACAGCATTCTCTCAACCTCATATTCACAGCCACTTTTCAAGACTTGTTCTTACTGTTTCCATTTTCTCCTATCTCCCACACAGTATCCATCTGACTTTTACTTCAGCATATTCCACTGAAACATATACCATAAAGGAAGATCACTCTATCTTGACAAATTATTTTTCCTCAACTTAAATCTCAGTAGTATACTTCACGGTACACCACGTTCCTTGCTTTATTACTACATTGAGGATCAATCCTTTACCCTACCCTTTGCTGGCTCCTCCTCTAGCCAAGCACTCCAAAAACAAAGTTGAATTCCTACCTCAAACCTAATATACCAAAAAAGCACTTAAAAATGTTAAAAAAAATCTAAGAAGAAAAAACAGTATGGCCTATTGGTTTAAGAAAATGGATTCTGAACCCAAACTGCCTCAGTTATAAGCTGATCTCCATCACCTACTAGCTATATGACTTTGGACATGTTATTTAATTAAACATTCTGCAAGTCTAGTTCCCCTTCTATAAAATGGAGTTAGAAATTCCATCTACTTCATCAAGCGGTGGTTAGAAACTGTGCCTGGTACAAAGTTATGTTAGTACTATTTGTTTTTATTGTCATTGTTATTATCACTACTAGAAGACAAAATTTTTCTTACGATGTCAAGAATAAAGACTTTCAAAAAGAGATAGCAGTCTCCTAAATGATAAAGAAGACCAAAACAAATTGAAAAAATAACATAAAATTTCTGCATGAAGAAACTATAATATAAACAAAGTAAAAACATTAACTGGGGAAAAGTATAACTCATCACAAAGAGATAAATTTACTTATTGGATATTATAGAGATTATAAATTAATTAGTAAAAGATCAATTGCCTAATTTAAGAAAGAAAAAAATATATCCGGACAATTCTCAAAAAAGAAATTAAAAATGGTTCTTAAACAGGACTATTTTATTTATTTATTTAACTTTTATTTTAGGTTCAGGGGTACATGTGCAGGTTTGTTATATGGTAAATTGCATGTCACAGTGGTTTGGGGTACAAATTATTTCATCACCTAGGTAATGAGCATAGTACCTGATAGGTAGTTTTTCAATCATCACCCTCCTCCTACCCTCCATCCTCAAGTAGGCCCTAGTGTATGTTGTTCCCTTCTTTGTGTTAATGTAAAGTCAGTGTTTAGCTCTCACTTATAAATGAGAATATGTAGTATTTGGTTTTCTGTTTTTTTGCATAATTTTGCTCAGGATAAAGGCCTCAAACTCCATCCATGTTGCTTCAATGGACATGATCCCATTCTTTTAAAGGCTGTATAGTATTCCATGGTATATACGTATTTAACACCACATTTTCTTTATCTAGTCTACCATTGATGGGCATTAGGTTGATTCCATGTCTTCGCTATTGTGAACAGTGCTGCAATGAACACATGCATGCATGCGTGTTTACAGTAGAATGATTTGATTTATAGTCCCTTGAATGTAAATCCAATAATGGGATTGCTGGGTCAAATGGTAATCTGTTTTAAGTTATTTGAGAAGTCGCCAAACTGCTTTGCACAATGGCTGAACTAAATTACATTCCCACCAGCAGTGCATAAGTGATTCCTTATCTCCATAACCTCACCAGCATCTGTGATATTTTGACTTTTTATTAACAGCCATTCTGACTGGTGTGAGAGACACTGTCTCACTGTGGTTTTGATTTACATTTCTCTAATGATTAGTGATGTTGAGCATTTTTTTCATATGCTTGTTGGCCACATAAATGTCTTCGTTTGAAAAGTGTCCCTTGCCCACTTTTTCTGAAAAGTGTCATGTCCTTTGCCCACTTTTTGAATGGGTTGTCTGGTTTTTGCTTGCAAATTTGTTTAAGTGCCTTATACATTCGGAATATTATACCTTTGCCAGATCCACAGTTTGCAAATATTTTCTCCCATTCTGCAGGTTGTCTGTTTACTCTGTTGATAGTTTCTTTTACTGTGCAGAAGCTCTTTAAAAGAGTATAATTAGGTCCCATCTGCCAATTTTTGTTATTGTTGTAATTGTTTTTGGCATATTTGTCAGGAAGTCTTTCCCAGGTCCTGTGTCCAGGATAGTATTTCTTAGGTTATCTTCCAGGGTTTTTATTGTTTTTTTATTTTAGGTTTAAGTTTTTAATCCATTTTAAGTTGATTTTTGTACATGGTATAAGGAAAGGGTCCAGCTTTAATCTTCTGTATGTGGCTTGCAGTTATCCCAGCACAATTTACTGAACAGGAAATCTTTCCCCATTGCTTGTTTCTATTGATTTTGTCAAAGATCACATGGTTGTAGGTGTGGGGCATTATTTCTGAGTTCCTATGCTGCTCCATTGGTCTACGTGTCTTTTTTTGTACCACTACCATGACGTTTTGGTTACTATAGTCTTGTGGTATAATGTGAAGTCGAAGCTTTGTTTTTTTGTTTTGCTTAGGACTGCCTCGGCTATTATTTGAGCTTTTTTGGTTCCATACGAGCTTTTCTGGTTTCATATGAATTAAAATAGTTTTTTCTAATTCTGTGAAGAATGTCACTGGTAGTTTTGATAGGAATAGCATTGAATCTGTACACTGCTTTGGGTAGTATGGCCATTTGGACAATATTAATTCTTTCTATCCATGAGCATGGAATGCTTTTCCAGTTTGTTGACGTTATCTCTGATTTCTTTGAGCAGTATTTTGTAATTCCGGTTATACAGGTCTTTCACTTCCTTAGTTAGTTGTAATCCTAGGTATTTTACTCTTTTTGTGTCTATTGTGAGTCAGATTGCATTCTTGACCTGGCTGTCAACTTGGTGTTGATGTATACGAATGCTACTGATTTTTATACATTGATTTTGTGTCCTAAAGCTTTGCTCAAGTTGTGTGTCAGATTAAGGAGCTTTTGGGCACAGACTATGGGGTTTTCTAGATATAGAATCATGTCATCTGCAAACAGGGATAAAAAGAACAAAACTAGAGGTATCATGTTACCCAACTGTTTTTAAAATGTCTACCAAACCTGACTCAATTATGGTTTTATTTGTGGATATTTTAATGTCTTAAACTCTATCAACTAGGTTAAAGTTCAGTTCATTTTTCTACTGACCTAACATCAAAGGTTGCATTTTTCACCCTTTTCTTTCACATTTCCTATCATTTGAATTTACTATCCTATTTTCTGTGTAGTTTGTGATAGAAGTTCTACAATCTCCATACAATGAATGCCATTACAAAGAACTCTTTTGGGCAGAACAAGACCAAGATATACATTAGTAAGTATGCCAGAAGGTTGGTCTATTTGAGATTATAGACTTAAAAGCAAGAGACCATTTTATAGTCATGGAAAGTTTTGTGGACAAAGTGAACATCAGCCTAGCTTTGAAAGAAGTGACAGCATTACACAGAATCTTCAAGGTAATAATTCAGTAAAATCTCTCACAAACATATATAATAATTTATTGAGTATGTGATTTCTGCTCCTTAACAGCAAAAATTATGTGTCAGTCACAACTACTAGTCACAGCTGTTAAATGGTATTTCAGAAAGACTGACCTAGAAGATACATACGAGACAGTGTATAAACTGGGGAAGAGGGCATCTTGCCCAACTCTCCCCTTCCTCCAAATCACCAAACATGATGAGATACTGCTGATAGATCTATCTTTAAAGATGTAAATTATATTAAGGCAAAAACAAACAAGCAAAAATCAGTGAGCTGGATTGACTAGAATTAGGAAATACCAACTAGCTTTCTGTAATAATCCAGACAAGAAATGATGAAACTTTAAATTACAGTGGTATCTTCGGTACCCAGAAGAGAAATACACTTTAGAGACATTGTTGGAGAATTCAGAGACTGATCAAACATAAAAGCAAAGAAGAAATTAAAGAGACTGACCCTAAGAAAGGCAAACATCATACTATAGTTGGTACATTCTCATTGTTAATGTTTGACTAAAATAATGTTCAATACAAAAATGTAACCTCACTCTCTTTACTATGCCACTTCTGTCTTCTTATATGAGGCTGAAAATAATTTCCCAAAACATCACCTGAATACTGTGCTAAAAAAAATATATTATTATATTCTTCTGTATAAGTCAACAGATCTATCCTACAATGTATCTGCTCTTAGGTGACTAAATATGTGCTACTGGAAAAAAAAAAAAAAAAAGTAACTTTTATTCCAATACAGGAATCTACACAAGCTTTTGGAGAGAGAATTTTTAAATTATGTGGAAAACAGTTCACCACAGTTGCTCCTTTTCATATACATTTAAAAACGAATCCTCAGAATATACTTTCAAAATAGCAATCATTTTAGAGAATTATATGTATTATAAATTTAATATATTATTAATGTTGAACTTAAAATCAACTTTTAAGATATTACTATGCAATTGACAATTACAGTGTACATGCCAGGGATTAATGTATTAATGTATAAAGTACTCAGCTCATTAACTAAGAAATACAATCATTTAAAATTCAAAAACAAACCATTCCAATAACCTGTCTCACCAACCAATTTAGTGTCACTGTGTAAGTTTATACAAAAGCAGAACTTTGAAATTTTCAAAAATCAAATATCCTGAATATTCTTCATAATTTTTAATTAAAGGAGAATGCTTAAATAAATTTATCCATAATCTTAAACATAAATTTCACAATAGAAAACTGGTCAAATGAGCAGAGATGCAATGAAAATACCAAGTCTACCATGGCTGAGGTCTCAAACACACAACCATATGGGTCATTGATTCAAGTAGCCTTAATGGTTTCATTAACACTTCAAAACAATAACTGACCAAAGAGATGGTTTCTGTCTGGATTCAATGCCTCTAGGCACTGATTTTCTTGATAACTGGAACTGAGGAAAGCCATTTAAAAAATAGCTCATAAGCCCCAAGAAGGGTGAAACATTGGGGTAACTTAGGTTCCAACCTTTCCACATCTATTGTTAATAAGGCCATGAAGAGCAAGAAAAACTTATCTGCCTTTAGTCTCTAAAAGAATTATCCTTACAATTTTTGTAATAGTTTCTTGGAAGGTTACAAAAATTCTTACCAAGAAAAATTAAACAATTCTCCAAGAAATAAAATGTACCAAATAACAGTATTTTGTCTTGCTTTATTAATACTGAAAATAAAACTCTAAAAATTTAAATACAAACATGCTGCAATTTATAAATTCAAACTTTGAGTATTGTGTCAACCTCAGGAGTTGACATTTATGTTTCATTAAACTAGCTTTCCTGCTGACAGACTGAAACAAAGCATACATTGTTTACTACTGAAAGGCATATTTGCATATATACTTGAGACTCAGACCACCCCGAATGGTTTCAGTTATCTCCCTAAATAAGTTAGAAAAGAGAAAATAAAAAAGAGGATATTATATCCCAATGACCTTCCTATTCATTTGTTTCTTGACTGTTTACGTGTTTTAGTGACAGCATGATATGTTGAGACAGGCTTCTTAGGGATGCTCATATAATTTATACTATAAAAGAATATGTAAACTGTCATTTCAACCCAGGTTCACATAAAATTTAGAATTCACACTAGACGTATTTAAACAAGCCATCTTTGAACAATTTATGTATAAGGAAAACAGGGTCCAAACAACAAACATGACTCAACTACCCGGTTACTGATGTATCTGGCACCCAGACAATTTCCAACTCAATGCTTTTTTTCACCAGTCTATTTGGTGTATTCAGTGAACATTTATTGAACAACAAACTACATGTGTGGGGCACTGGATCACTAACAATGGGGGAAAAGCACACAGTCCCTGCCATCAATAAGCAGCCAGTTCACTAGGAGAGTAAATGGAGCATTACAATACAATTGTAATGGTACTGCAATTGTAATTGCTTACAATACAATGTAATAAGAAGACAGGAAGAGGATTCTATGAGAACACAGCAAAAGAAGAGAGAAACTATTGACAGCAAAAAGGTGTAAAAGGGCATTTGGAAGGTAATGTATGAGTCAAGACCCAGTGGACTGAAGTTTTGTGAATCATCAGTGATGTCTGCCTCACATGGAAAGATCTAGATAAAAATCAAGGATTCCATTCTTACATCATATCCTGGGTCCCCAAAAGACAGAAACACTACAGGACAAAATAGTGAATTTCACTGTAAGGACATTTTTCCAAGGCTGGTGGACAACCCAAAGTAAATAAGCCCATTCTTCCCACAGGAGTCTCACTTCTCAGTGGGAGGTAGGATGTTTCCATACCTTCCAGGTGGTCAAAAGCATGCTTTTCTTATCTAAATATGCAAAAACCTGAATATCCCCTCCATAACTGCCATTAGCCAACCCTAAAAGTATATCTCCTATTACACACCAAGGCTAAAATTTCTCTCATAATGCCAAATAATTTCTGATGTCTCCAAAAGTAAAAAAAAAGTCAGGTAACACTACACAAAACAGAGCATCAACTTCGATTCTGAGAGGGATTGCTCTGCTTACAATTCTTGCGGTTCCATGAGGAAAACAGAGGTTTCTCCCAAAATCGCGGTACCTCTGTTTTTCCCAAGGAGACCCAGGCTGCCAGAAACTGCCTTAGGTCATCTCATGTGGGCATCAAGGGTAGTAAGAGGACAGACAGAAGCAAATGGAGAAACAATTCAGTTGACTGAGAAAAAAAAAAAACAAAAAACTTCCTCAAAAAAACAAGATCCAAGAAGACAAAAAAAGCTTATAAAGGCCTTTTAAATATATGTATAGCTTACCTACCAGCTTTTAATTCACCTTTTAACCACAGAACTCTTTTAAATCTCTTATTACCAGACTCCAGCCAGGACAAACAGATGACACCTCTGGCTTTTAAGTCTTCTGTCCCCCCGCTCCCCAATAAGCATTAATTAAGATCATGACTTAACCACAGACACACTAGGTATTTCCAAAGAAACGAAAAGTGGTTTTATAAATGGCAAAGTGGCACAAAGAAAGGAAAGTTTGGCGATGCAAACTGGATACAACTCACATTTCTGTCTGGCCACATTCTCTAGAGTCTCAGTTTCCCAGCTAATCATCTACATACAAAGGCCTCAAAGCCCTGTATGCCCTCTACAGAAAGAAAGCAGGAAATGGAAAGCTGTCCATGGAAGGGAAAAGGGTCAATAAGAGGCAAAATGTCTCACAACCGTCAAACCAGAAAGGTTTCGATCCCTAAACCAGGTATTCAATCCAGGCCATCACCATGAAAGGCAAAATCCTTAGCTACTGAGCTACAGTGCTGGGCAGTCACCATTACTCTTCCCAGAAGGAGCCTAGCACAGTCATTTTTGAGCTTGCAAAAGCATTTCTAACTGCACAAGGGGATTCTCAAGGCTAGTCATGACACTATTATTTAACCTCTTTTCAATTGTTTAGAATACAAAATTTCTAAAATCTTTTTTTCTTTCAATCGTGTACTTAGTTCCAATGGCAACTCAACCCAAAAACTTTTTTTAAAACTCAGATGGTAATTTTCCAGGGTTTTACCACATAAGCAAGAGGTATTTCCAGAGAAGGAGTAGAGGAAGCATCCTTACTCACCAGAATTATCCTTGATAATTCTTTCTCAGAAAGAATGGGCTTAAGATAGCAAAAAAACAATAAAAGGCCCATAGGGATGGGACCTCTTAAGACAAAACTCACTGAAGGACTGGATACACTGGGGCCAAAAAGTATGCTGGCCTTTCTCAGACTTTCAGTCCTTTCAGATCAGCTGCCTCACATGAACCCCAAAACTCCTAACTCCAGATGGCAGAGACCAAGAGAGAGTATCCCCACGTGGTCACAAAGTCAAGCTCCATGGACACAAAAGAAGACAAGAGGGAAACCTCATCCCATTTTTGCCTCAGAAACCCACAACAAAGTTTTAACTAACCAATCTGCAGGGCCAGCTGGACCAGAAGGCTTGCAGGGGTCCTATACCTATGTTCTATCCTATGGTATCCTTCACCATGATAAAACAACACAGAAAGACACCAGATTCATTACAGCCTAAGACTAGACTCATAAATCTTTTTTCCCATTAATCAAAATCTTGCAAAGGAGACAAACAGTGATTTTTACCATCCACTCTGCCAGTTTGCGCGCGCGCGCACACACACACACAGAGAGAGAGAGAGAGAGAGAGAGAGAGAGAGAGAGAGAGAGAGAGAGAGAGAGGGAGAGAGAAAGAAAGAGAGACCGAGAGACCGAGACCAGAAGCCTGGCTGGTAAGAAATTCTTACCCTTTTGTTAGCTTGCTGGGTTTCTAGGTTCCCTCTTTCTGAGTGGCTTTGGTGACGGGGCCAAGACATGTTACAAAAGAAAAATCATCCTTTTCCATTTCATAGAACTATAGGCAAAAGTCTCCCATTAACATTTCCCATTCCAGCCAGAGTGATATACATGTAAGAAAACACAGACAAAGACAGACAAGAAGCCTCTCAGAACCAGAATACAGACCAGAAGAGTGTTTTTCCAAAAAAGCCCTTGCTCTCCATCCAACTGGAGAGAAATCTCGCTAAACCAAGACTCTGTACAATCTAGGGAGAGCTAGGTTGGCCCAAAAGGGGCCAACCAGAACAGGAGAAGGAAGAGGACGTTAGTAGTGCTTTGTACGCTTACCAGCCCAATTTAAAGACATCTTCCAGGAACTGTTTCTTCACTGCAATCAGGCCCAAGCACAAAGGGTTGACCACATCTCATTGGCAGAGACCGTATCAGAGACGGCCCTCAGTTCGAGACAAATAAGCAACTGTCTGAGCTCACCCCCAGTTCCACTGTACCAGTGGAAAGCTGACAAATAGCAGACAGGCACCCAGAAGCGCAGACCCCAGACAAGCCCCTAAATTTATAATTGCCTGATGGGCTCTTCCTGACTGCTGCATAGACAATATCAATTTACAGAGATCACGGCACTGCAATAAAAAGTTTACTTAATGCAAGGCCAGTCACATGGAAGAAATGGCTCAACTGACTGAGTGAGACCGATTTGAGTGAGAAGTGACTGATTTGAGACTGATCACGCCCGAAGTCTCAGAGGCTAAAAGCTTTTGTGGACAATTTGGTGGACAGTGGGGCTAGGGAATGGGGACTGCTGCTTGGTTGGGGATGAAATCATAGGGGTTTAGAAAACAGAAGTCGGCTCCATACACTCAACTGGGACACAGGACCAGATGAGTCATGAGTCACAGTCTGCATGTGGTCAGTCTGAAAAACATCTCAAAAAAAACCATCTTAGGTATTAAAATAGTGATGTTATCTACAGGAGTAATTGGGGAAGTCATAAATCTTATGACTTCTGGCCACATGACTCCTGAGCAATGAAGGATTATAAAAACTACATCTACATCTTAATAGAACTCAGGCTCCTCCCATAATTCTAATCTTGTGGTCTTTCACTAGTCTTAAATGGCAGTTTCAGGTGGTTTTAACAGGAAGGGATTAGTTTTAGGAAGGAACTATTATCATCCTAGCTTCAAAGTTAAACTATAAAGTAAATGCCTCCCAAGGCTAGCCTGGCCTATGCCCAAAAATGGCCTAGGACAGCTTGGAGGTTAGAAGCAAGATGGAGTCACCTATGTCAGATTTCTCTTACTGTCATAATTTCACAAAGGTGGTTTCAAAAAGAACTACATATCAATATAAATTACATAACAAATGATTTATGATCTTATTAATGTTAAAAATCACTGTAAATTCAAATTATGTCACCACAAAAATTATATCTATAAATAGAAAAAGCATATGAAAATTCAATGAATGAACGCAGCTACTATAAAAGAATTTGTCTTAACAGAGCTTAAAACCCAAGATTAACATATTACGTAACAATAAATATACATATTAAAATAATATTTGAGCACAAAATTGCACAGTACTATGAATATGGGTTGTAGAAATTTTTTAAATTGGATAAAGTTTCATATGGTAGATGAAACCTAAAGATAGAAACTAAAATCACATAGAAAAGTAAAGAGAAGGGAACTTCAGGCTAAATGACAAGCATGAACACAGAAGGTACATGCAACAGCAAAACACCTAGCTCAACCAAAGCAAACTTAGTAAATAAAAAGGAACTGTGGAAAATAGGATGAAGACTGAATTTTAGCTCCTTGAGTCTTTAAAACCAAGAGAAGGTATTTTAGCTGAAATGTTTAATAGAAAGATCACCTAGGACTTCTAAACAGGCAGGAGTAGGGAGCTGAAATAATTCAAGTAACACATGATGAAAATTAGACATAGCGATATATTCATCAATTAAAGATAAAAACTAAGATAAACGTAGTTGAAACAAAAAGAAAGAACAAAAATAAAAGCTACTTCAGAAGAAAACCAAACTCTGAATGTGACTGAACATAAAGCATAAAACAACTGTAGAATAAAACTGAGGAATGCTTCAAAGGTTATTTCAAGATGGTTTAGTTTGGATGATTGGTAGAATACTAGAACCACTGACAGGAAAAGTTGTTGACTGAAAGAAACTCACGAAGAAGGCTGACAAGCTTCAGACAGGCCTCCCAACAGGCCTCCCAAGGAAAGCACCTGGGTGCATCCTCAGCTTTTCCGAACACGCAGCAAATAGGCTTTTGCTAATATATAAAGGATGATCAATCTTTATGCATTGACAGACTGGTTGTAATAAGATTTGTGAGAGTTTTGTCACTTAATATACAGTGAAACAAACTATGAAGTGGATCAGATATTTAGGTTTTCTAAGTGTTCCATTCGATTACTGTCTTAATGTATACTGGAAGCTAAATTAGAAACAGGATGCTTGGTGAGTAGTGATTTAGGGCAGAAAGGAGCAAATATCATTAAAGGATATTTCATTCAAGGAGTGATGAAAGTCTGATGAAATATACAAAATACCACTCTGGAGTGTAGAATACTCTCAACCCCCAAATGATTTTGGGTAAATTACATTCATTTCTAGCTATTTTTATTGATATATTCTTTCTTTAGATAAAGCCTATCGAAAAATTACTCTCTTTGGATATGTAAATACCATTAATTTGGCTACAATCTAGTCTACCATGGGTCCTGGAAGGAATACTTAACTCATTTCTTTCATCATATGTGGATTTTATCAAACACTGTTTAAGTGTTAATCACTCCTCACTGCCACCTACAAATAAAATATAAGTGGTATGGTAGAGATCAATCTCTAATGTTATGGGAACACTCCAAAAGAGTGATTAAATATACAAAGGAGGTCTGGGAAATACTGGTTCACAGAGGTGACATCTGAACCAGTTTGATAAGGTTTAAAAGAGTATTCCACTATCAGAACAGGAAAAGAAGAGAAGGTCAGGCAGTTATACCTACCTGTACAAAGACAAAGAGAACAAACGGCACAATCCAGAAATAATGTGAAGTTCCACATGACTAGACTTTGGTATGGATTGCACATAATGGATTCTTCTGCAAGTACTTGGAAATAATCCCAGGATATAAAGCCTGGAAGTAACCAAATCAAACATGTTTTGGAGAAATGACTCTGCAACTATAATGGGAAAAAATAAATTGAAGTGGTAAAAGTAATTGGAAGCAAGGAACTATATTAGAAATCCACTGAAATAGTCCAAGCAATACCATAAAAGCTTGAACCAAAACAGTTTCTAAATCAAAAGCAAAATTTTTAAAATTAAAACTTTTAGAGAAAAAATAAATTAGGTATGTGATTAGTAATTACCTCTGCAAGTTTCAGTAAGATAAGACTTAGGTGATTATGTAAATATATTTATTATATATGAGAAATGTACATGCTTAAAGCAAAAGGGAAGGAACCAATGTTAGGGAGGTGCTGAAGAGTTACATGTGGGAATTTAATTGCTTAAGGGTCAGAAATAGATGAGATAAAAAACATAAAGAAGTTTATCTATTACAAGATCTCATACATCCTACTGAATTGAAAGCACAAATAGGTATGGAGATGTATTAATTCTGAACACAGAGGTCTCACAGTTTATATGAATTTGATCAGGGTAGTGGAAAAACCAGGTCAAGGTTCTAGATCTCCTACCTTCCAGCAGATAGGAAGTTATCTTAAGAACTTATTATAGATTATTTCAAAATTCAAAATTCTCAGATCATCTCCTAAGAACCACAATGGGGTAAGGAGTTGAGCTGTAAAAGAAAGGAGGGGAAGAAGGGACAGCTAAAATTTGTGAAAATTTTGACAAAAGAGGAATATAGAATTGATTGAATGATCGTCAAGCACCTGCAAATCTGCATGATTCAGCATATTAGGTAAAAGCATCAGAAAAATGATTGATTTAGCAGGATGTGGTGGCTCATGTCCATAATCTCAACACTTTGGGAGGCCAAGGCAGGAGGATTACTTGAGGCAAGAAGTTCAAGACCAGCCTGGGCAACATAGCAAGACACCCCTCTACCAGAAATAAAAACAAAAAAACTAGCTTGGTATGGTGGCATGTGCTTGTAATCCCTGCTATTCAGAAGGCTGAGGTGAATCACTTGAGCCCAGTAGGTTGAGACTGCAGTGAGCCATGAGCGCACCACTGTACTCCAGCCTGACAAAGTGAGACCCTCTGTATCCATAAAAAAAAATTTGAGGGGGGAAAAAAAAAGATTGATTATTATGAGACCTTATACAGGTTACAAGAATAGGAAAATCCAGGATGATTAAGTGGGCAATCAAAAGAACCAAAGAAAGCACCAAAATAGACAAAGTTTGAAAGAAAAACCTGAAGAACAACTACACCAAGATCAGGGTCTTCAAAGGAGGAAAAAAATGTCATGTCATAAGATAAAAACCAGGATTACCACTCTGGTAATATGACTAAGAGGTCTAGAAACTTGAGAAGAAAAGTGTGATGAAACTACGTATGTGGAACTGATGGACCCAAAATGGGTTTTTGAAGATGGTTATTTCCAATAGGTTCTTTAGTACGTCTGAAGATTGTCTATATTTAATCCAAAAGAGAAATTCTCCCATATAATGCCAAAGCTGATAAAAGCAGCATAAAACAATCATGATGAGACCAGCAGACTTCCTTCCCATAAAGCTTCTCTAGTATCCCACTACCGTGGCCTTTACTGGTTTTCTAACATACCTGCAGCCCTTACAGACCGTAAACTGGACTGGAAGTAAAAACTGGGGGTGGGGAGCTATACTAAATATGAAATGAAAGAACAGAAAGATTTGGTAGAAAAGCAGCTAAAGAATAAGATCACCTATTGATATCTAGTATACATTTATTGGTTGAATCCTATGAAATTGCTAATGCTTAATTGTCTTGACCTACAAAATGGCAATTTCATATAGTTCACCTTAATATTACAACTAGAATTACATATAAAACGTAATTGTCAACAACTATAATTTGAACTCAGATAAATTTCCAAATGTAATTGTTTACAGAATTAATTGGGTTTGTCAGCACCAATGTTTTATAGCATAAAATACATTTTTAATTTCCGTAAGAAGTGAAAGCATATTTTTTTTTGCCATTTTCTAAATCAGAAAAACAAGAAATTTAATGTCCTTTCAAAGGTCAAAAAGCATAAATCCTCAATACCTCAAAATAGCTTTTTGACCCTTTCAAAGGTCAAAAAGCATAAATCCTCAATACCTCAAAATAGCTTTTTGACCCTTTCAAAGGTCAAAAAGCATAAATCCTCGATGCCTAGATACGTTCTAAATTTTTTAAAGATTAGAACTATAACAGTAGAATGTGTGAAGTTGACGTAACTATCTTAAAAAATACTAGCTCTAGACTTTCGGATAAAGATGACGATACAAAATCATTTATCAGATTTTGATTAAATTTAGAAATAAAAAGACATTTTCCGTAGTACAAATGATAAGGCAAATGGAAGACCAACAACAAAGAAGGCAAGGAAAAAGATATTTTTTCATAAGAATAGAAGACATTCTAATTAAACATAAGACATAAACCATTTTAACATATTGGTGTTCAAATTAAATTGTTTATTTTAAAATTTAACTTTCCACAGTTAAAAGAGGTTGAATAAATAATGTAATACCTCATATCAAGCAATGCCATAGTCATTAAAATGTTGACAAGGAAGAAAATATTCTTAAACATATTAACAACCCACTTCATCTCTAGCCAAGACATGCATAAATGTTTCACTATAGTACTAAAAAGTAACAAATAAAAGGTTCAATGGAAGAAAGCTTCCTAAATTCTGCCACTCTTCTTTAAGAGCATTTTCTAACATTATAGAAAACATCTCTACAGGTATATATTCAAAGAAGTCATTAGCCAAAATCAATTAATGAAAAGACATATTTGACATGTACAAATCAGCTTGTTTAGACCAACTGCTACTCAGTCTTCAACATTTATGTGCACTATGAAACGTTCGTTGATTTTCCAACTTCTACTAAAGAACATATGCATAACTCCAAAATAACCTGTATCATGCTCAATTGTGACCACTAATTTAAGGGTCTCTCCCCCTCTAAAATGGCATTCATCTCATTTCTTCAGCCTCCACTCCCAGGATGGTGGGAGATGACAGATATTCAACACAAGTTGAATAAATCTTTACCTTTTGATAAAATAAATGGATAAAACATAAATTTTTCCCACTGTTCTTCACTGCATTCAGGTTCCTATTGTGTGTCACACACTAAGCTTTAGCATAAGGAAAATTATTTACTTTAAAAGATAAGAAATTGTGCTTTCTACATACAACATATTGTGCTTTCTCCTTTCTCAAAGGAAGGAGTATATCTGTTTTTACAAGACAATCTTCTCAGTTTAATGCGATAGCTTTGTGTTACAAATACTTACCTTTTAAGGCCAGGTGCGGTGGCTAAGGCCTGTAATCTCAGGGCTTTGGAAGCCTGAGTCAGGCAGATCACTCGAGGTCAGTAATTCCAGACCAGACTGGCCAACATGGTGAAACCTCCTCACTAGTAAAAATACGAAAATTAGCCAGGAGTAGCAGCGACAGCCTGTAATCCCAGCTACGTGGGAGACTGAGGCACGAGAATCACAAGAATCACTTGAACCCAGGAGGCACAGGTTGCAGTGAGCCGAGATCACACCACTGCACTCCAGCCTGGGCAACAGAGCGAGAATTTGTCTCAAAAAACAAACAAACAAACAAAATATTTCCTTTAAACAAACTAAAAATCAAAACTTTGCTCAAAGTGCACTGATAAAGCTTCATTAAACAAATTTAATATAAAAATTTCAGCTTAACTAAATTTTAAGCCATACACAAAAGCCAAGAAAATTTAATGTGTACCCCTAATGTTAACTGTTAGGTAAATGCATTCATTGTAAATATTTTTAAAGCATTAAATAATTAAACACGCTAGGCTCGAAATAGTTCTGTCAATAACTAGCTACACAGCAATTAGAAAAGCTCTCCCTGGGATTCATTCCTTATCTACAAAATGACAAGGCTGGCAAATGATCTCCAAAATACCAAACAGATCATATTGTCTATGATTGCAATATTTTAGCTAAATACACAATTAATCACTGGCATTCACAGATTTAACATTTCTAAACCACCAAAAAAGCCTGTGTAATTATTGCTAATGGCAAGGAATAATTCTTCCTCATAAAGATTAAATGAGCTAATATTTATAAGACCTGAAAGGAAATCAGAGTTCCAAATTAAAGGAGTACACCTAGCCCACCACCCATTATATTCATCTCAATTAGTAGTTTGTGGGTATTTCTCTCAGGAAAGACTTGTGAATGCCAACAGTTCCATAGTTTAAAAAAAAATCTCTCTCTCAGATACGTGGCCAATCCTCTCTTTTTAAATGATTCATTTTCTTTATAATCCAAACGTTTTCTTTTTAGTGGCTATCAAGAGAAAGAACTATGATGACATTAAACACTTCTGATAAGAATGATTAAGTGGGAAGCTCTCTATTAAAATCAAGAATAAGCATTCAGTAAATGTTAGTTGAAATCAAATTAGAAAATAGTTTGAATCATCAAGAACTAAATGCCTCAATTAAAGTTATGACCTGCAGTACAATGAATGTTTTTAAAGCTTGCTTATCTGTCCCTACTAACTAGAAAACATATTTTGTTGGTAATTATTTTTAATTCCCGTTATCCAGGCTCTTTTCTACTTTTTCTTAAAAACTGTGATAAGAAAAGACCTCTACATTCGACATGCAATATCCTACCCAAACAACTAAACTGTCTAGTAATAACTGATACAATGAAGCTTCGTTGTCCTGATGTTAATTAATCTTCTCAGAAGAAGGAAGGAGGAAGTAAGCATTAATTTAAACATAAGTAAAATTCTAGTAATAAATTTAACCATCAATAAAAACAAATCTTTCAAGGAAAAAATGTCATGCTTTCTCTTGACCAAGGGCGAATGCAGAAACAAATGGTTCTAGTTATGGAACATGAATACTTAAATACATATCCCCATAAACCATAAGAATTTGATCATTTATGTTCATTGTAAAAAGGCCTCAAATCTCCAGAAATAATAAAATTACTCCATAATAGTAAAGGTAATGAAGTCTTGGCTTCAGTAAAATAACCTTGCTGTATGACTTTTTCTTCTAGAAAAAGAAAGCAGGAAACTATGGCATTGCTTTTTCTAAGTAGTTCAGTACATTGGGGCAAGTGGTGGCAATCACCAGGTAAAAGATAACAAAAATCAGCTAAGCGCTGTGTAAAGGGCAGACATAAGATAGCTATATAAACAAATAATTTAGATTAGTATTTCAAAGGGCTTCTAACTACTTATCACAAAGATAAAAGTATTAATCTTACTTTAAAAACAGCCATAGCCTTATGGTATCAAATACTCATGGCATTAACTGTTGGCAGTCTATAATCATATATTTATAAAATGGAGCAGAACAGCTTGTTAAAGTTCCTTCTTCATAAGCCACTTCTACCAGTAGAGAAAAATCTCCCTTCCTCTGCAGTGCCACTTACTATTTATCTCATCTCCTCTTCACAATCCGAACCTCTCTACTTCCAAAAATTTACTAGAACATCCCATCATTATTGTCTCTTTTTCCTCTAAAGGATTTCTGTGATAAGTAAGTAAATTATTAAACACCTGTGAAGCAGTAACATGGGAATATGACCTATGAAATTCTCCTAGCAGTAAAATCCCTTAAAGGAACTATGTCTGCTGAATGTATGGAAGGAAAGGCAAGGTACTCTACAAGACTACATTCTTCTTTGCAACCTGAAGAAGAAACAAAGTTCTAGTTGCAAATAGCCCAAGTGGAAAGAAGAGTCCTCAGGAAAAGAACTGGGATAACTGTGAGATAGGCTTGGAACAAGTGCAACTCACTAAATGCTTACACTTATAAGAAATTCAGGTTCAGCAGAACTCCTCATCCCCAATTTCTCAAATTGCTCTTCAACTCATCAGTGTTACTAGAAGTGCATCTTCAGGCCTAAGAGAAATTAAAGCTTTGGTGTAAAGCAGTGCCTTAAGTGGATGCAGTTAAGGTAGAAGAAATATGAAAGAATCTTTTGACTTACTGCAGCAGTGGCACATATGTCTGACACCTAGTTAGAAATGTCAATCAGTACTGCTATGCCGGATAGTAATGATTAATTGCTTGAATAATATAGAGATATATTAGGTATTAACTAGGTTTGGGAAACATTTTCTAAAAATACCATTACTAACTATGATTTCTATAGGAAAATGTTTTTGCATTTCAAACACGAGATTGAACTTGTGAAATTCAATCTTTTCATAAGTTGAATCTTACTCAAGATAAACAAGTCAGACTGGCACAACAACACAATGGACAAGAAGCCTGTGTTAAAAGCCAAACTCTGTCATCACTAGCTGTGTGATTTTGGACAAGGTAATCTAATCTTGCTGTGGCTGTGCCTCCATTTCTATATCTGTAAGATAAGAAGTTTAAAAAAACAGAATTTAACTACTTCATAAAGATGTAAATGAGTCAATATAAGTGGAATGTAGAATAATACCTGGTAAATATTAAATGCAAAATAAATGCAGCTGTTATCGTTATTGAGGAAAAGTAAAATTTAATTTCTTACCCACCAGACATACTGTTACTCACCCTTAAAAATCTAATCTAAACCTTTCTTTACGAAACCCTTCTCGAATTCCATAGAAACTGAATATTCTTCTCTTTGTATCCTATACTGTACATTCAGCTAAATGTTCATCAACAGTATTTCCAAATTTACACAATCAGAATCACAGAAACTTGAATCAAACTATAAAAATCATAGAATTCTAGTTCAAGCACACTTTTAATGCCATGTATTTATTTTTACTTTTCAAATAGTCATTTTTAGTTTTTGTTCTGTGTTTTATAACAGTCAGGGTCTCACTCTGTTTCTCTGGCTGGAGCACAGCAGCATGATTACAGCTCACTGCAATCTCAAACTCCTGGGCTCAAGTGATCTACCTACCTCAGCCTCCCAAGTAGCTGGAACTACAAGTGCTTGCCAGCACGCCTCACGCACATCGATTTTCATAATGATTAAGAATGTTTTTAATTTAAAGTAAGATACTAAGATCCCAAGTCTCAGTATCAAAGTAGCAAAAGTTTAAACTGTTTTAGGTTTTCTAAATCTTATAGTTTATAGCCAAAACGCAAAAGATATTTAACCTACTTTAACAACAGAGCTACTATGTCTGTTTTATATAATTAAAATATAATTAAAAGATGTGAACATAAAAATAATTGGGTAAGTGAGTTGTAATTGTATTCTCTAAGAACTGCAATAACTTAAAAGACTAAAAATAGGTGGCATATCCTGGAACTAATAAGCAATTATAGCAAGGTTGCAGGATACAAAGTTAATATACAAGTCAATCACTTTCTACATACTAGCAATGAACAAGTGGAATTTGAAATTAAAAATACTACTTACATTAGCACCCAGAAAAAAAATGAATACTAACGGATAAATCTAATAAAATACGCCAAGATCTGTATGAAGAAAACTACAAAACTCTGATGACTGAAACCAAAGAACTAAATAAATGGAGAGATATTCCACGTTCATGAAAAGGATATTACCAAGGAGGCAGTCCTTCTCAACTTAATTTACAGATTCAATGCAATTACAATCAAAATCCAAGCAAGTTACTTTAGGGATATCAAAAAAAAAAAAAAAAAAAAAAAAAAAAAAAAAAAAAAAAAAAGAAAGAAGAAGAAGAAAAAAGAAAAAGAAAAAGAAATGTTCTAAAGTTTATTTGAAGAGGCAAAAGACCCAGAAGAGCCAACACAATACTAAGAACAAAGTTGGAGGACTGACATGAACCAACTTCAAGATTCACTAGAAAGCTAGAATAATAAAGACTCTGTTATGGATAAAGAAGGAAGAAACAGATCAACAGAATAGAATAGAGGGGTCAGAAATAGACCCACATATAGTCAAATGATCTTTGACAAAAGGACACAGGCAATACAATGGAGGAAAAAAAAATTTCAACAAATCGTACTGAAACAACTAGACATTCATGTGCAAAAAAAAAAAAAAAAATGACTCTAGACACACACCTTACACTCTTCACAAAAGTTAACACAAATAGAACATAGACCTAAACGTAAAACACAAAGTTATAAAAGTTCTGTTAGATAACACAGATGGCTGTGGACAAGGCAACAACTTTTTAGACACAAAACCAAAGGCATGATCCATGAAAGAAAGAGCTGATAAGCTGGATTCATTACAATTAAAATATGCTCTGTAAAAGACAATGTCAAGGAAATGAGAAAGCAAACCAGACCAGGGGAAAATATTTGCAAAAGACATATCTGACAAGGACTGTTATACAAAATATAACCAACTCTTAATTAAACTCAACAAGAAAACAACCTCATTTAAAAAATGCATCAAAGACCTTAAAAGACACCTCTCCAAAGACATACAGACAGAAAGTAAGAAAATGAAAAGATGTTCCACATCACGTCAATTAAAATAAGAAAATACCATTACACACCTATTAGAATGGCCAAAATCCAGAACACTGACAACACTGAATGCTGGCAAGAATGTAGAGCAATGGGAACTCTGATTCATTGCTGCTAGTAATGCAAAATGATATAACCTCTATAGAAGACAGTTTGTCCTCTATAGAGTCCTACCATATGATCTAGTAATTGCACTTGCTGGTTTTTACCCAAAGGAGCTGAAAACTTCTGTCCACACAAAAAACTGTACATAGATGTTTATATCAACTTTATTCATAATTGCCAAAATCTGGAAGCAACCAAGATATCCCTCAGTAGGTGAATAAACTGTGGTACATCAGACAATGGAATATTATTAAACCCTGTAAAGAAATGGACTATTAAGCCATGAAAAGACAGAGAGGAACCTTAAATGCATATTCCTAAGTGAAAGAAGTCAATCTGAAAAGTCTACATACTGTAAGATTCCAACTATATCCAAACCCACAGAATGTACAACACCAAGAATGAACCCCAAAGTACACTATGAACTTTGGGCAATTATGGTGTGTCAATGTAGATTCATCAGTTGTAAGAAATTTACCAGTCTGGTGAAGGATGTTCATAATAGTAGAGGACATGCATATGTGGGAGCAGGGAATATCTAGGAAATCTTCTGTATCTTCCTCTTAAAATCGCTGTGAACCTAAAACTACTCTTTAAAAAGTCTGTAAAAAAATTTTAATGTGACACAAAAATAAAATATATTACATGAAATTTCACATAATCGATTACTATCTTTAAAAACACACACTTCTATTATTTTTCTATTTGCTGTTTGGAAAGCTGACAGTAAATAAATTTATGGAAAGATTTATACAATTGAAAACAGTATGAGCTTTGTGCTTGCTTTTTAGATACACTGCACTACAGTAATTTTTCAGGAGCAGTTAATAAATATGTACGCATAGGTACCAGGCACATGGGCTGAATATCTATGCATCCAAATTTGCTACAATGTCACCTCCTCATTGAAGCTTTCCCTACATGCCCTATCTAAAACAGGTATTTTCTATCCCCTTACTCTATCTTTGTTAAATGTATCACGACTGACATATTACATGCCCATTTCATCATGAGATTATCATCAGCCTCTCCCAATAAATGAGGGCCGAGATTGTCTCTGCTTTTAAGCAGTTATATCCCTGTTGCCAAGAACAGTGCGTGGCATACAGATGGTGAATACATAACAAATGAATGATTTAAGAACTTTTTTTAAAGTTTGGTGAAATAAAAGGTACAGTCATTTCAAAGCCAACAGAATATTCATTTCACCATGACTGTAAGGATTTCTTTATTTCTATAACTCAAAGGTAAGTGGTATACAAAGAGTAGAAAGGCAGTTTACACTTGTTTATTTCTAAAAAGTTCCTTTGAGACAAGCTGTATTCATTCTTATTAACATGGGCAAAACCATGTTAATGACAGTAAGAAAATAACAACTTCTCTCTTAGAAATGAACACTTTGGAATATCTTCTGATTTTCTGAAATCAACTTAATGTACTTTAGGCTTTTATCCCAGAGAAAACAAAAGAAACAATTTTTTTTTTTAAGTGGATCAAAGCCCAAGGTATCAACTAATCTTAAAAACCAACCTTGAACCGACTAAATACTAACCAAGAGAAAAGTCAGTCTATAACATTATTTCAACTAGGCCTCTGTAGTAAGAAAGTAGTGAAGGAAAGCAGTCAGAAGAAAATAAAGTCAGAGAACTGAGAAGAAACCTGAATGTTTTAAACCTAAAAGTTAACGTTAGTAGTTAACTGCTAATACCTGACCAAATCCATCCTTCAAACTGTACATGTGAAATTACCACTCAGCTAGCAAAAGGACCTCCAGTATCTCCATCAAAGTCTCTTATACTTGCATTTCTCTCTAGTAGGGGTTTAAGGTCCACCAATGTAACTCTGAACTGCATCCAGTACTAGAGTAAGGATTTAAAAAAAAAACTTAATTGCAGAACTTACTAAAAATGCAATTCTAATATCCAGAATCTATGAGAAACAAACAAATTTACAAGAAAAAAACAACCCCCCGTCAAAAAGTGGGCAAAGCATATAAACAGACACTTCTCAAAAGAAGACATTTATGTGGCCAAGAAATACGAAAGAAAAGGTCATCATCATTGGTCATTAGAGAAATACAAATCAAAACCACAATGAGATACCATCTCGTGCCAGTGAGAATGACAATTATTTAAAAAGTCAGCAAACAACAGATGCTGGTAAGGCTGTGGAGAAATAGGAACACTTTTACACTGCTGGTGGGAGGGTAAATTAGTTCAACCATTGTGGAAGACAGTGTGGTGATTCCTCAAGGATCTAGAACCAGAAATAACATTTGACTCAACAATCCCATTACTGGGTATATATCCGAAGGACTATAAATCATTCTACTCTAAAGATATATGCACACATATGTTTACTGCAGCACTATTTACAATAGCAAAGACTTGGAACCAACCGAAATGCCCATCAATGGTAGACTGGATCACAAAAATGTGGCACATATACTCCATGGAATACTATGCAGCTATAAAAAAAGAATGAGTTTAAGCCCTTTGCAGGGACATGGATGAAGCTTAAAGCCATCATTCTCAGCAAACTAACACAGGAACAGAAAACCAAACCATGTTTCACTCATAAATGGGAGTTAAACAATGAGAACACATGGACACAGAGTGGGGAACATCACACACTGGGGCCTGTCAGGGGGTTGGGGGCAAGGGGAGGGAGAGCATTAGGGCAAACACCTAATGCATCCAGAGTTTAAAACATAGATGATGGGTTGATAAATGCAGCAAACCACCATGGCACATGTATACCTATGTAACAAACCTGCATGTTCTGCTCATATATCCCAGAACTTCAAGTAAAATTTTTTTTAAAATTTAAAAATACAATTCTAAAACTTCATGCTACCCCAAATTATGAGCCCAGAGAAGTGTTTTTATAAAGTAGCACAGGTGATTCCTACACAAACTCAAGCTTGAAAACTAGTATATTAACCCACTTTAAAAACTCAGTTGAAGTCACCTACTACAGCAGTCCCCACCCTTTTTGGCGTCAGGAATCAGTTTCATGGAAGACAAATTTTTTCACACATGGTGGGGGCAGTGTGGAGGAAGAATGGTTTCGGGATGAAATTGTTCCACCTCAGATCATCACGCATTAGATTCTCATAAGGGTCATCCAACCCATATCCCTCGCATGCACAGTTCACAATAGGGTTTGCGCTCCTATGAGAATATAATGCTACCACTGATCTGACAGGAGGTGGACCTCAGGCATTAATACTCACTTGCCCACCACTCACCTCCTGCTGTGCAGCCCAGTTCCTAACAGGCCATGGACCAGTAGGAGTCCACAGTCCCAGGGGTTGGGAACCTGCGACCTACTACATGACCCAACCTGCTCTCAGTTAGAATTAATTTCTTTCCACTGTACTCTTTGAGACTATTATATGTGTTTCTCTTATAGCATTTACTAGACTCTTCCCAACACTCCCCTCCACTACCCTCAAAAAGAAAACTTCTCATTAAATCCACTTCATTATGGCAAAGGTTTACAACGTCCCCACGGCCCACTCTCCCACACCTGCCCACAAACCATTGTTCAATTCCAGCAGTAAGTTACTACAGGATGATACACAAATGCAAGCCATGATATCTGCAATTCCAGGAGCTAGCTCTAATCTACCTATCTCCCACAAATTAGCTTGAATGGTAGAAAGATTTCTATTTGATCAAAGTTGATCTGTAATTTTCAAAAAGGAAAGTGCAATAGAGCAAATGGCTTTATTCCATTAGTAAATTTCTCATAGACTTGTCTTCACAACAACTTGAAAGCATAAAAATTAAGCATGAGTTCAGTATTTTCAGTCTGTATCATAATCCTATTCTCCTGTATTCATAATACAAAAACCTTATTATAGACACAGGTATCTATTGAGTTTTGGTTTACATAATGTACCAGAGAATGACAACACAGAATTAGTTTATCATTAATTAAAACAAGAATTAAATCAAAACATTCCAAGAGTTGCATTCCATTCTAGAGCAGTATTTAAGACAGTAGTGAAAGACTTGGCCAAACACACAAAGATTCCAAGTATTATCTATGTGACTTACGAAAAAAATGAAAAAGAGAATGATATAAGAAATCAAACTTAAACCAAAATGGCATGGAAACAAAACAGTGGAAATCAGACTAACTTTTATTTAATCTGAAACACATAACTATCCTGAAAAATGTTCTGAGCAGTCATGGAATCACAAATGTAAGAAGGTGCTTTAGTACCCATCAGGTCTCACTTCTCTCATCTAGGAGGAATTTGGAACTCTTATCAAAATTGAGTGACTTTTCCAAATCTATATAACTAACAATGAGCAGAATCTGGGTCCTCTGGGTTCAATACTAATGTTCTTTCTGTAATATCATTAGGCCCCAGCAATGCAAAACAAGTTCTGATTCCAACAAGCTGAATCCTCAATAAATTCAGCCCATGTTCACTCCATTTAACGGTTAAACTCTTTCTTTTGAAAACTTCCAAGCATTAACCACACTTGCATATACAGACATTATCAATTTCATAGCTGGGAAAGATAAAACTCAGCCAAGATAATTAACTCAGAAATATAAGCAATTCCAGAAGGAAGACAGCCAACTAGTTAGCTCTAAAATGGCATTCAGAAAAACAGCGTAAGATTACATTAGTTCCAAACATTAACCACCTCTTTTGAACTGATAGGATAAGAAGGGTTCTACTTCTAGTATTCCAAAACACTGAGAACAAGCTCACATTCAGCTTTTCTGTGACTACGATGAGTTTAAGTATTTTAATTATGCTTTATCTTCAACTGTTCAGACCAAAAAGTCAAAAGTTAATCTTAAATTTTAAAAATGAAAATATGAGTTTTAGTCCAGACTGCCAAACTACTGTTGCTTTAGATAAATCACTGTCAATTTCTAGACTCCAGATTCTTTCTTCTGTAAAAATGGGGATGGAAGAGTGATTACTAGGCTTTAGTTCCTCCCAGTTCTGTTTTCCCTATCCTTGCCTAATATCACTGATACAAAAGAAAAACAACTCAATACAAACCATATTATCCACTGAGGTTAAAAAAAAAAAAAAAAAAAAAAAAAAAAAAAAAAAAAAAAAAAAACACTTTAAAGAGATAGGTTATCTGTTAAAGCGGACCAGGAACTACATTATTTTGAAGGTTTTCGTTCTACATTCACTTAAGTTTCTAAGTCATTCAAAAGCCAATCACCACACACATTAACGTTCGTTGGCAGTATTTGGCCCTGAAAATACATGGCAAACTGAAGTTAAATTCCAGGACAGACGCCTCTGCAGGCGAGGGTTTGAAATCTTGTATACAGTGAAGAAAATGATAATAATGAACTTCACCAGAGCCCTGTGATCTTGGAAAAACAGCAAAGGGTAAGAAACCCGTTGCCCCCGTTTGTGTTCTGAGAAACTGGCTTGCTGCAAAGAATCACCTTTCCTGTAGAACTCAGATAAGCCTAAGGATCGATCCATACCCACCCCCCTCCCTTGTTTACCTAAAACAAGGCCATAACCAGACCCTTCTAATTCCCATCCTTTGCTCCGTAAATGACTTGCTGAAGTACCTGTCCCACAGATCAATCGGAACAAAATACTTCTTAGCCAAACTTCAAGATTCTCTTCCGTGGGATACCTGAATTTTGTCCTTTTCTCAGTCTGAAACAACATATACAAACCTCTCTTAACAGCTCCTCCTCAGAATACATGGGCTCAGGGTAAAACATAATCTGGTTACTGTCGGATCATACCCACCTTTTCATCCCAATTCCTGACGTCTTATTTACCCCTCCCTATAAAAGACAAACCCTTTCTGCCTAATCTTTAAGGGGCATGGAAATCTTATGGTCATTCTTCCTACTGCAACAGTTCCTTCAACCTCCTCCATACCCTTGCAATATTCCTTTCAAATAAAGTCTGTCCTTACTAATTCGGGTTTTTTATTTGACACCCCTTTCAATTATGAAATGGTTAAGTGTAAAGAATAAGGGGACTGCCGTTTCTTTAAAAGACAGGTGTTGATCCTGTACAAGAAGGAGACCTGTTGTGTCCACCTGGAGAGGCTAAACGCATTTCTAAGATCCGAAGTTCTTGGCCACTGTTCTGCGGCTGGGGAAGGGGGCGCAGAAGAGGTGATTGACCCGGCAAGGTCAACTCTGGGATCACCTGGCGCCACAGGCCATACACAGTAAATGGGCCATTAACAGGCAGGCTACCCAGTCCATACTCCCTGACAGATACGCCCCTACCTCCCGCCCGCTAGTTTCCCAGCCAGGCAGGCGTAACGCTGCTTCCTCAGGGGCTCAGACACCCTGGGACAGGTGGTGGGTCCTGCCCAGCAGCTCATCCCAACGTCTCAACTCACTCCCTTCTGAGCAGAGCACCTGATGGCTCTTTTCACAGGACTGACCTCCCCACCCTTTTCGCCCCACTGTTGTCACTCCTGCCCTCACAGAAGAACTCACCATGGCGCCTAGGATAAGTCGTGGACCAGACACCCCGGAGTCGCCGGGACAGTCCCAAACCTCTCACCTCCCGGTCCTTGAGTCGGGAGCCTCTCAAACAGCGAAAGAGAGGGTCTTCCGGCTCTGCCGGAAGTTGTGCGCGCGCGGGACAGGAAGTTCCTCCCTTCTCCAGAGCGCCGTCGACCCCACGCCACGCAGAGGTGAAGATATGCAGGACGTCCTCTAAAGCAACTTCCGTGGGTGCCAGGTTATGGGCTGGGGGCGGTGCTGACCTTGAGAGCGCGGAGGAGGCGCAGGCGCAGCACAGGTACGTGGGCGGGCGGAGCGCAGTGGCTGCGCTTGCGAGGACCCCGAGGTAGGTTGGGTGGTTTCAGCAGGAACGCATCCACTGTCTGAGAGGTGACGGAGGCACACGTTGATGTGGGGAGCGGGAGGGGGCCGGAATTGGGAGTGAGGGTGCGCGAAGGGAGTCGACTCCAGACCCAGGTGATTTAGAGAGTAAAGACCGCATTTGGCCGTCGTTTTTTCTCAGCTTAACTGACGCCCTCTTTTTACTCTAGCTTTCCCGACTCGGTCCTTTATTAGCATATCCTCATTTCCACAGACCTGCCCCTCAGTTGCTTCTGTTCCCTGCTTTAGTGGGTACCGTAGCTCTCCCTCCCTCATGGCAATGGAATCTCATAGTGAGAAGTTTCTTCACTATTCACAGGTGGCAATTGAAGTCGGAAGAACATCTACCAAGAGCAGAGAAACCAGGAAGAAAATTCTGCCTGTTTAATACGTTCCAATATGGACGTTTTCCATATAGATATCTGTCTATATCTGTGATCTATATCTATGATATAGACAGATATGTATCGATATATCGGGGTTCTCAGCCATCCAAAAGAAGCATGCACAGGGCCAGTTGCTTTATGTCAGGAAAGGGGACACAGATTGAATGTATGAGGGTTTTTTTTTCTATAGATGTATCGATAGATACCTAGATATCTATCGATATATAGATATGTATCTGTACAGATGCAAATAAGTGAAACTCTCATACACCTTTTAATTTTGTGTTTTTCCCAAACTCTATTCCGGTCAACTTTTTCTGCCTTTTTATTTGATGATAATGAGACGTCGTACTGGAGGCAGGCTTGAAGTGGATATACAGAGCGCTTTCAACCCAGAAATTTGTCTCACGACTTGGGGATCCTTACTTAAGTTGTAGCTGTTAGTAATTTCATCCATGAATTCACTTTGTGCCATAGTGTGACGTTTTTTATAAAGTTGGAATTGGGAAGGGAAACTAGGAAGTTTTGAGAGAAGTTAAGAAGGTTGAGTAGGCAGGTGTATAGATACTAAATTTCACCCTCCTTATCAAAGTACCTGGAGGGTATGGTATCCAAGCTGTAAATGACCCAAAGGAATCGGAGTTCTCAGCCATCCAAAAGAAGCATGCACAGAGTCAATTGCTTTATGTCAGGAAAGGGACACAGACTGAGTGTGTGAGGGTTTTGTTGTTATTTAAATTTGGTTTTGTGGGGGGAAGAACAGCGTGACAAATAAAGAAGATCTAGGAATCGTAAGTACTGACAGAATAGCTGGAGGGGAGGTGAGACTGGAGAATAGTTTGTGAAACAGATCCTGCTGAGGATGAATCCAGAACTTCCTGAAGGGTTCCGCTTCTGCTGTGTAGGGACAGGGTTGTAAATAGACAAGCCACAGGGCACTTGCAACTGGTAAGTGTGGTAGAGAGGGGCTGGAATTGTCTGTTGGTGTATCTGTGGGAAGTAGCTGCTATCCATGAGGAAGAAAAGATGGAAAAGGTAAGTGGCTATCAACCTGTCAGAAACAACACATTCTGTGAAGTTGTACTCTTTCATTTCTGATACTGTGGTTCTTAATATCTATCCTAAACCTGGCAGTCATTGAAGTTCACAAAGTATCTTCTATGTGACAGTAAAACTGGGATTACTATCAGAATGGAATCCATCCCTGCCAGAGTAAAACCATAAAAAGAAATCGTAGTTTTGATTATCTGCTTATCATTTTTAATAGATCACGGAGTTCAATGTTCCTTATTTAATCAAGTTGATAAATAACTTGATTAATATCCTTTAATGTTCTATTTCATACAGTTCTCTCAATTACATGTGAAAAATCTGTAATATAAGTAATGCTATTTAATGATTAAAATGGATATATGTTTTAAGGAAGTGCCACCCAGTCTGTTTTATTTTGTAGAATAATATTATTATCTGTTGGTTGCCTGCCTTGAAGTACAGTAATTTCCCTGTTTCCATTATTTAAAATAGGTGGGTGTCTTTGACGAAGATACAAAGAAAGGGCACAGTTATGAAAGGGAAGAAAAGATAGATGATAGAGATGAAAAGAAATTCAGTAGTTTCAGCAAGGGAATTAGGAGGATAATCTTTGAGAAAAGTCTTGGTTGCTTACCATTCGGGCTTTGTGATGAGTTGAAATATCCTGAGTGAGAACTGTTCTCAAATGCTTTCAAGACCAAAAAAAGTTACGATACCCACACTGACCTGGAACTCTTTCAACCATTAAGATATATCACTTTTTCATAGTTCAGTCCATATTTTTTGCAACATGTTCTGATGAGTTTTTCCGCTAAGAAATTTCTGCTGTTTCTGAAGAAGTATAAGTGTCGTATGCTTTCATTGTAATTTTTTTTTCCTAATATATACTGTTCTCCTAATTAGACTATAAATTCCTCCAAGGTTGGGACCTTGTTTTGTTTTCCCGCCTTCCCCTTAAGAAATATCGTTTAAGTGAATGTTGTAAAAGTTACTTCATTTAAATTGCCCTTAAAATGCTTTATGACAAATACTTATTTGTAGTAATACCTATAATGGTAAAAAGTTTATTGCAGTCTTACATACAATAAGATTGATCAATTGTTATATATGCTTAGTGGAATTTTATCTAGCTCTTCTAAAGAGTCATTAGACTAGTCTTTCTAATGGAAATGTTTATTGTCTAAGTTAAAACAGCATTTTAGGCCGGGCACAGTGGCTCACTCCTGTTATTTTAGCACTTTGGGAGGCTGAGGTGGGAGGATCACTAGAGCACAAGAGTTAGATACTAGCCTAGGCAATATAGAGAGACCTCTTCTCTAAAAAAATTTAAGAATTACCTGAGTGTGATGGTGTGTGCCTACAGTTCCAGCTACTCAGGAGGCTGAGGTGGGAGGATCACTTGGACCCAAGAAGTAGACATTGCCGTAAACCAAGATCATGCCACTGCACTCCAGCCTGGGCCACAGAGCAAGATCCTGTCTCAAAAAATCAAAAAGCATTTTATAGACTGCATGTTTGTGTCCCCTCTCCCTCCACACCAAAATTCATATATTGAAACCCTAATCTCCAATGACATGATAGTAGATGGAGCCTTTGTGGGATGATTAAATAATGCGGACGAAGCCCTCCATGGGATTAGTGCCTTTACAACAAGAGACACTAGACAGCTTGCTTCCCCTCTTTCTTTGCTCTTCACCATGTGAGGACACCGCAAGAAAACAGACAACTACAAATCAGGAAGAGGGCCTGATTTGTGCCAACCATGCTGGCACTCTTCTCTAACTTCCCAGCCTCCAGAACTGTGAGAAATAAATTTCTGTTGTTTAAGTCACCCAGTTTATGGTAGTTTGGTTATAGCTGCCCATATTAAGATAGTAGGATACAAAATTGTGCCCAGTATGATTGCTTTGACATGAAAAAAAATGTAAGCACAAAGAGTAAAAACCAAAATATATCAATCCTCACTGCTGGCATTAGCACTGTAAAACAACTTATCTATGTTAGAGGATTTTTTTCTTTAAATTTATTTTATTTTATTTTATGCTGACCATAGTGACTCATGCCTGTAATCCCAGCACTTTGGGAGGCCAAGTCAGGCAGATCACTTGAGGCCAGGAATTCAAGACCAGCCTGGCGAACATGGCAAAACCCCCTCTTTACAAAAATATAAAAATTAACCAGGCATGGTGGCACACCCCTGTAGCCCCAGGTACTTGGGAGGCTGAGGTGGGAGGATCGCTTGGGCCTGGGAAGCGGAGGTTGCAGAGAGCTATGATGTCACCAGTGCACTCCAGCCTGTGTGACAGAGCAAGACTATCTCAAGAAAAAAAAAAAAAAAGGATGAGGATTTTTTTTGTTTTCAACATACTTTTTAACATCCACTATATTACTCTCATCTTTCTAGGTTCGAAAAAAAATGTTTTAAATGTTATTCTGAAGTATATTGCAACCTTTAACAATTCAATAGACTTCTGAATTTTTATTTTTATGTAGCTTACCACAGTTGTATCTAGGAATATACCATATAGCTGATTTATTGGTGAAATAACCCTTACAATTTTACAAAGGTTGTACAATGCACATTTTCAAGGACCACTCACATGCATAATGGGAACTTGGCTCCATTTGATATTTTTTGGTATCAACAAAGTTTAAACAACCAGCACCACCAAGAGCAATAAAAAGACAAAACCGTCTGAAAGTACCTATGTGTTTAAAACTTTAATTAGCTTTATCCATCCATTAAATATTTATTGAATGTCAAACTGTATCAGTCACTCTTCTACACTCTGAGGAAATAGTGGTAAATAAAGCAGATATTGTCCCTACTATGAGGAAATTTACATTTTAGTAGTAATAAGCCATAAATTAACAAAAATAGAAGATAGTGGTAAGTACTAGGCATGAAATTAAAACATGACTATTTTAGGTTAGGTGATTAAAGAAACTAAAATACCATTTAAACTGCTATGTAAATGACAAGAGAATCCAGCTTTGTAAAAATTGGGGAAAGCTTTGCTTGCAGAAGGGACAACTGCAAAATCTAAGGCATAATCTAGCCTGGAATATTTCAGGAGCCAAAAGAAGGCCTGCATGGTTAGAGAATAGTGACTTAAGAGGCGAATACTGTAACTTTGGAGGGATAGGAAAGGGCTAGATCATGTTACCTTTGAAAGACGGGAAAGAGTGTAGATTTTATTCTATGTGCAATGGGGAAAAATTAGAGCATTTTAATGCAAAGAGTGATAGATAATATATTTTTAAAATCTACTTTGGTAATTTGTTAATTGGAGTAAAGAGTCTGCTTATATGTTACATAAATACTAACATGTTTGGATTTAAGTTTGTTATTATTCTTATTTTATCTGTCCCACCTCTCCTATTTTCGTTTTCTCTCTTTTGCTTTTTTGATTTTTTTTTTCTTTCTTAGGCCATAGCACCTGATATTCCCAGGCAGACTCTCTTCCAAGTGCCAATCAGCCCCAACCTTACTTACCTTCCCAGATCAGATGAGAACAGGCATATTCAGGGTGGTATGGATATAGACCTTTTAGATTATTTTTAATTATTCCATTTTTTTCTACCTCATAAGCTTGACAGATATCTTTTAGTATCTTTTTACTGTTTACCTCAGGTATTAAAACATGGAACCTTGGTTTATCATCTTTAAGATAATGTGGTATTATACTTCTTCCGGGACAATGAAAGGACCTGAGAACACATCAACTTCATTTACTGCCCCACCTCATGTTATATACATTATATATTCTTAATATGTATTTCCTAAATTCTCAAGACATTTTTTTATACAATATGAATTTACATTTCCCAAACATTAACTTCTTCTCTTGTGTTTTGTGGTTCCTGGATTCTGAGCTTCCATCTAAGATCTTATTTCTTCCTGAAGGACGTACTTTCATATTTCTTTGAATATCTACTGGTAGCAATTCCATTCAGATTTTCTGTCCTGAAACTGTCTTATTTTACTTTCATTTTCTAAGAACCTTTTTGCTGAATTAGCAGCTATTTTATCATTTTGGAGATATATTTTATTCCTTCTGGTTTCCATTATGTCCTCTGAGACATGATGTCCATTTTGTTTTTTTCTCTTCAAAGTATATTCCACAGTATAATCTCTTTTTTTGAATGGCTAATTTTAAGAGATTTGTCTTAAGTTTGATGTGCCCACGTGTTTTGTGTTTGTTTTTTTGTGTTTTTTTTTTTTTTTTTTTTTTTCCTCTTTGAGATTTGTAATGTTTCTTGAATCTGGATGTGATGTCCTTAGGCTGTTTGAGAAAATTCTTAGGTATGTTTCATTAGACATTGCTTCTGCCTTCACTCTCCTTTCTCCTCTTCTTTTGATATTCCCTTTACATGTGTATTTGAGAGTTCACTTTGTTCCTTATATCCATTTATTTTCCTCTCTGTTTCATCCTGGATATTTCTTCTTAACTTTCAGTTCACTATTTTCTTTTAGTAGTCTCTAATCTGTTAAAAAAAAAAAAAAAAAAAAAAAACTCTTGAAGCATTTATTTTAGTTATATTTTTGGTTATCAGTTCAAACATTTCTACTTGATTCTGTTTTATTGTTTCCAGTTGTTTACCCAATATCTGGATCTTTTATTTCCTCAAACATACTAATCATAATTACTTTAAAACCTGTATCTAATAACTATGGTGTCTGCTATTATTTGACACTTTTCTTGTTTCTTGCTGTTACCACATTTTCTTGTTTTTATGTCCCTTGTTTTTATGTTATATTATTTTATAAACATTATAAATATATAAAACCTGGTTTAGGCTATGTTTTAATTGAATGTCAGAATTGTTTTGATTGAATTGTTTATGGGAAAACTATACTTTGAAGTCCAATATGATGGTGTTTTCTAAAGAAAGAATTTATGTCTCCTGGCAAGACCTTTGGACACTAGTAATCCAAGATCATCTTAATCCAGTTAGTGATAGAGACAATTAGAATATAGGCAGGTCTACTTACTGTTCATACTTTCTCTCAGAGTGTAGACCTCTGAAGTTCTAACTCAAGCATGCAGAGTTTACCAGACCAGGCCCTAAATTTCAATTTTTGTCTTTTTAATTCTATGGGTTAGAAGCTCTGTTCAACTTTTCAGCCATCATCTCAGGAATCAGAAGATACTCCAGAGGAAAAGCTAATATAAATGCTGGATTCAACAACTCTGTTTTTTCCTTCTGAATATTTCATTGTCTCTAACGCTCTCAGATGTTCGTTTTATATTTTGTCCAAGCTGAGTGTGGTGGCTTACGTCTGTAATTTCAACACGTTGGGAGGCCAAGGCAGGAGCATCCCTTGAGGCCAGGAATTTGAGACTAGCCTAGGCAACATAATGAGACCTTTGTTTCTTGGAAAAAATAAATAAATAAATAAATATTAGAAGTGAAAATGGGGACATTGTTACAAATGCTGTAGAGATTGGTGAAAAATTATGAACAACTTTATAATGGGAAAATATCAATGAAGTAGGCAGTTCCAGAAAAATGTAACTTTTCAAAAGCCAACAAGTAATGGAAAATATAAATGGTGGGATGTTGATGTAAGAAATCATGATGCCCAGAGACTTTTGTTGAACCTTCAAAGGACAGATCATTTCAATTTTACACAAACCATTCCACAGTATATTCTACTTACATACATAATATATTCCACTTATATACTGTGGAATTAGCCCTTACTGCCCTTATCAAATTTAACATCAAGGTTACAGAAACCTAATAAAATGATTTTATTAGGGCAGTAATGATTTGATAAGGGCAGTAAGAATTAGAACCCTGTCATATTCACAAAGACAAAAATCCTGAATAAAACAGACCTCAGAAAATGTGTTTTTAAGAAAAGACAATAAAACATGATCAGGTTGAATTTAACCCAGGAATGTATTTTATTAAAAGATTAGAAAAACTATCTGGCTATCTAAACAGATGCAGGAAAAGAAAACTATTTGCAAAAATTAACAGACATGGAGAAACCTTTGGGCAAATTAGAATTGTGTAGAACTTCCTTAAGCCAATAAAACCTACAGCAACAATATTTTAAGATGAAGTATTTGAAGCAGTCCATTAGAATCAGGAACAGGTGCTATGTTGGAGATCCTAGCCAGCATTATAAGGCAAGAAAAACAAAAGATTAAAAATTGGAAATAAGGCCGGGCGCGGTGGCTCAAGCCTGTAATCCCAGCACTTTGGGAGGCCGAGACGGGCGGATCACGAGGTCAGGAGATTGAGACCATCCTGGCTAACACGGTGAAACCCCGTCTCTACTAAAAAATACAAAAAACTAGCTGGGCGAGGTGGCGGGCGCCTGTAGTCCCAGCTACTCAGAGGCTGAGGCAGGAGAATGGCATAACCCGGGAGGCGGAGCTTGCAGTGAGCTGAGAACCGGCCACTGCACTCCAGCCCGGGCGACAGAGCGAAGAGCTTTGCAAGGATTCTGAATATACTATTGATATGGTGTGGATCTGTGTCCCTACCCAAATCTCATGTTAAATTGTAATCCCCAGTGTTGGAGGTGAGGCCTGGTGGGAGATTGGATCATGGGAATGTGTTTCTCATTAGTGGTTTAGTACCATGCTCTTGGTACTAAATAGTTCTGAGAACTGAAATAGTTCTCAGGAGATCTGGTAATTTAGAATTGTGTGGTATCTCTCCCTGTCTCTTGCTCTTGCTCCCCCTTTGCCTTCCACCATGATTGGAAGCTTCCTGAAGCTGCCTCAGAAGCAGAAGCCACTGCGCTTCCTGTACAGCTTGCAGAACCATGAGCCAATTAAACCCCTTTTCTTTATAAATTAGTCTTCAGTATTTATAGCAGTGTGAAAACAGACTGATATGACTATCAATATACAAAAGTGAATTGCATTTCTCTCCAGCAGAAATGAACTGTTAGAAAATGATTTTTGTAACATACCATTTACTATATTGCTTTGAAAATATAAATTATCTATAGGTAATTAACAAAAGGTATAGACTACCTCTGTAGAAAATTACAAAACTATTGGCAGACATTTAAAAATGTCTAATTTTAAAATTACTATGTTCAATTATTAAAAGACTCGAGTTAAGATGGCAATGCTTCCCTACACAATGAAGGTAATTGCAATAGAAATCCCAAATGAGCTTGTCAAGGAGCTTGACAAACTGATTCTAAAGTCCCTATGAGAAAGAGCAGAATTCAGGATACTCCAGAAGCAAATTTAAGATAGAATTGACTTGTAGATATTCATAACAGCAAAAAAAAAAAAAAAAAAAAAAAAAAAAAAAAAACAACTCAAATATCCATCAAAAGATAAAATGTTTATCCATGAAAAGATACTCAAAAAGTGATGCATTTATATAATGGGATATATTTGGCTGCAAAAAGGAATAAAGTACTAATACCTGCTGTAATGTGGATAAACCTTGAAAGCATGCTGAAATAAAGAAGCCAGTCACAAAAGACCACGTATGATTCCATTTAAATAAAATGTATAAAGTAGGAAATGTATTGAGACAATAGATTGTGGTTGTTTAGGGCTTGCAAAGTTTGGGGTGATGGGGGCCCAAGGTAGTGATAGCTAAAGGGTGCGGTTTCTTTTTGAGGCAATAAAGTTCTAAAATGTATAGTTGCACGTTTCTGTAGATATACTAAAATGAATTCAGTTGTGCACTTTAAATGAGTAAATTGGTATGTGAATTGTACCTCAGTAAATCTGTTAAAACCATAGTAATTAGAATATTGTAATACTGGCTTAGAGATGGAAAAATTGATTTATAAGGAATCCTGATTGTAAGGAATCTTGACTTATGGCAGAGATGGCATTGCGTACCAGCAGGAAAAGCTGGAGCATTTCAGTAAATGATGCTGGATATTCATAGGGGGAAAATGAAATTGGTCCTCCCTACATAACACCATACAGAAAAAGTAGTTTCAGATGACTTTAAGATGTAAGTGTGAAAGGAAAACATACTAAACCTTCAAAAGAAAGATTGCAAAATATTTTTATGATCTTATGGTAGGGAAATGTAATATGTGTAAAGGGAAATGTATATGTCCAAAACGTTAAAGTTAAAAACCCCTGTTCGAAAGACTCCATAATCCCTTGGAATAGCGGTTAATTTCAGTCATGCACAGGAAACGTACAAGGTGAGCCTGGTGTTGTGCTAGATAGCAAGGAAGCTATTATAGACTACGAGGGTGTCATATCAAATGGACTCAGGAGACAACTGAAAAAATCCTTCTGGCCATAGATGAGACCATTTGAGTGTCAATAAGGACAGTAAATGCCAATTGATTGGAACATATCAAGCGTCTTTAAATCTATGAGTACATAATGATTGTAAAACAGCGTTTAGTTGGTCAACAGTAGAAGATGCTGTTTCATCAATTCATTATTTTGAAAACCAGTTTGTTTTTTTTTTAGTAGGCATTTGTCCTGCCTTTTCTATGTGAACTGTAGGTAACCACATAGTAGATGAGGGGAGGGTTCTCTTTATACACGTATTCCAGCTAATAAATAGAGGAGTGATAGAAAATTGCCATTTTGAAATTGCTAATGAACACATGGATTTATTTATTGCATTTCAACAGCTGCTAACATGACAGACAAGAAAGCGTTATATGCTTCTTAATGGAAAAACACCACCACTGATTTTAAAATCTTATCAAAAATTTGACCCTGTTACTAATCAGGTATTTAGATCCATCCAGTTTGCAGGAAGTATAAACACCAATAAAACCTTAAGCCAATGAAACCTACCACAACGTAATATTTTGGAATGGAAAATATAAATGAAAAATCCAATTTTGGAGAATATTGGGACAAATTAATTTCAGCAAATATGTTGCAGGAGAAAGGGAGAGGGAGAAGGACAAGTGGAGAAAACCGTAGATTACAAGAGACTTAGTTCAATATGAAGCAGCCTGTGAACTTGCATTAGTTATCTTGCTGTATAACAAATCACCCTAGCTTAAATCTAAAAATATTTATACACTTTCTTAGGATTTGGGATCCATGGGTGTCTTAGCCATATATTCTGGCACAAGGTCTCATGAATTTGCAGTCAAGATGTTGGCTGGGCTGTAGTCTGAAAGTTTGACTGGTGTTAGAGGATCCACTTCCTAGAGGGCTCATTCCTAGAGCTGTCTTGTTTTCTCGCAACGTGGCAGCTGGCTTTCTCCAGAACAGGTGATCCAAGAGAGAAACCATGATCACTCAAAGTGATAAACCATTACTTCTACTTTATACTGTTAGTCACACAGACATTTTCCTGACAATATATGGGAGGAGATTACACAAGAGCATGAATACTGGGAAGCTGGCTGTCACAATTTGGCCCCAGTGATTGATAGTTCTTGATTTGCAAAATATATTCATCCCCTCCAAAAGCTCTCCAAAGCTCTCATCTTATTACACCATTAGTTCAAAGTCTAGAAATCTAAATCAGTTCCAATTGTGGATGCCACTCATAGGTGCACTTAAGTACAGCTCCTCAAGAAGAGTTCTTTTTTATGTGAAGACCCATACACTAAAGACGTAGTTTCTACTTCCACATGTAATAGAAAATGAATCGGATAATAAATGTGGACATGTATATTTAAAAAGACGGAACATTGGAGGTACATAGGTTCACGGAAATTCTGAAACCCACCTGGGCACAGATTGGTAGTTCCTTGGTCAAGTTTCAAGGCTAGAATTCTCTTAGTTCTGCTTTCTGGGATCTTGGATCTACTCACTGAGTCACCCTTTCTTTTTCTTGTTTACAGTTTTGCCTGCTTTCTACCTATAGAAGCTTGAATGTCCCACAAGCTTCTTTCCATTTGGTCCTCTGTGCCTTTCAGTCCAGGCTGGCTGTTTCTGCTAAAAGACTTCTCTTAAAAACTTTGTGGCTCACTTGTGAATTTTGAGTTCACTCCATTAGACAAAAGCAACAACCACACATCTCTTCCACATAAACTCCTGTACCTCGGGCTTTTGCTGATGAAAACACCCTTAAACTTTTTTAAAACCTGTGATGTTATTCAGAGATTTTTCTGAGACACATCGTTTGATGAAAATACTCTGAGGCACAACTTAAGATCTTTGTGAGCTATTAAAGGACTTTATAACTACACCCTCAACTTTATGTTTGGCAGTGTCCTGGATTTGCTTTTTGCTCGGAGACATTCCCCAATTTTAGCATCATTTGTCATCTGCACAGGCTGGGAATCTTCAAATCCAGCAAGTTTTGACTTGTTTGTTTGTTTGTAATAGAGTCTGGTTTTTGCTGTGTTGGCCAGGTGATCTTGGACTCCTGGCTTCAAGCATTCCTCCCACCTCAGCCTCCCAAAGTTCTGGGATTTTAGGCATAAGCCACCATGCCTAGCCATGGCTCCTTTTTGTTTAACAGTCCTTCCTTTGCCTGTCTTTCTCCTCACACATTTTACTATAAGCAACAAGAAAAAATACACATGACATATTTAACATTTGGCTGGCAATCTCCTTTGCTAGATCAATCAGTTAATTAGGCATATTTTCTACTTTGTACATATCTGTGGATAACAAATTTGCTAAACTTTCTGCCATTATGTAACAAGGATCTCCTTCCCTGTAGTTTCCAACAAGAGATTTCAAATCTGTTAAGATGTCACCTGCAGCCGCCTCAAAGGTTATCTATTATGCTTCTATAAAAAAATTTCTTCAAAGGTCTTCAAACTTTCATTAACTCCTCCAAGTTCTACCTTCTGCTCACTGCCAGTTCCAAAACCACACTTACATTTTAGGTTTTTGATAACATCCCACTTCCGAGTACCAGAATGTATACTAATTTTCTATTGCTACATAACAAACTGCCCCAAAATACATCATGTAAAGCAATAAACATTCATTATCTCATGTAGTGTTTGAAGGTCAAAAATCCAGAAGCAGCATAACTGAGGGGCTCTGGTTCATTGTCTCGTGAAGTTATCAGTCAAACCATCAGCTGAGACTGTAATCATCTGATGTTTTAACTAGTACTAGAGGATTCACTTTCACATGCTATTGACAGGACACTTTAGTTCTTCACTAGCTATTTAGCTGAATACCGCACTTCCTTCCCACATGTACCTCTTCATAGAGCTTCCTGGCTTCCCCTAAAACAAGTAATCTGAGAGAGAAAGAAGCAGAAGCCACCATGGGTTTTTAATGCCTTTTTTGACCTAGCCCCCAAAGTGACATATTATTACACAGACGTGGCCAAACTGTGGGTCACTGATACGGTTTGGATGTGGGTACCCTCCAAATCTCGTGTTGAAATGTGATTCTCAATGTTGGAAGTGGGGCTGGTTTGGTTCATGAGGGTAGATCCCTTATGAATGGCTTGGTGCTGTCCTTGCGCAATGAGTGAGTTCTCGCTATGTGAGTTCACGCAAGAGCTGGTTGTTTAAAAGAGCCTGTCATCTCTTTTGCTCTCTTTCTCACCATATGAAATGCTGCTCTCCTCCCCTTCTGCCATGACAAAAAGCTTCCTGAGGCCCTCACCAGAAGCAGATGCTGGTGCTATGCTTCTACAGCCTGCAGAACTGTGAGCCAAGTAAAGTTCTTTTCTTTATAAATTACCCAGCCTCAGGTATTGTTTTATAGCAATGCAGAGCAGACTAACACAGACACACACACCAACCAAGTACAGTATGAGAAGGGATTATTGGGTGCCATTTTGGAGGTTGTCTACCACAGGATTTTATCTGTATCATTATTCACATTGCTTTTTTGAAAAATTTTGTAAGGGCACATTTATGATAGAAATTTGAATGCTTGTTTAATATTTGATGATATTAGGGAATTAACCACTTCTGTGTGATCATAGTAATTTTTAAAGATTCCTTTTAGAAATACATATTGAAATATTTAGAGGTGTAGTGATACAATGTCTGGGATATGCTTCAAGATAAGAGGTGTGGAAAGTGGTAGTATAAATCAAGATTGGTTATGAGTTGAGAATTGTTGAATAATAAGTATATGGGGACTTAGTATTCTGTTCTGCATACTTTTACATGCAGTAGTACCCACTTATCTTCAGCGAATATGTTCCAAGACCCTCAGGGGAGGCCTGAAACTGAGGATAGTCCTGGACCCTATATATCCTGTGTTTTTTCTTTCCTTATTGAGAACTTTTATGTTTTCACTTAAAGGAAGCACTTTACAGCTTCTCTTTGGCATATCCAAAATTGCCAGCATCACCACTCTTGCACTCTGAGCCATTAAGTAAAATAAAGAACACAAACACTGTGATACTGCTACACTTGATCTGATAACCAAGAAGTCTACTAAGTGACTAACAGGTGGGTAGCATATACAGCACTGATACACTGGACAAAGGGAGGACTCGCATACTAGGCAAGATGGAGCAGAATGGCAGATTTCATCATGCTGCTCAAAATGATGTGTAATTTAAAACGAATGAGTTATTTCTGGAATATTTCAGTATTTTTGGACAGGAGGTGACTGCAGGTAACTAAAACCGTGGAAAGCAAAACCATAGATAAAAGGAGACTATGGTATGTTTTCATTTTCCATAATAAATAGTTAAAAAGGAAAAAGACACCATAGGAAAATAAAAGACAAGTCACAAACTGAGAAAAGATCTTTGCAACACATATGACTGTCGAAAGGATCAGTATTCACACTGTGTAAAGAACCACTACAATTCAATAAAAATGAGGATAATGCTCTCCACCCCTAACAGGCAATTCATACAGGAGAAAACCTGAAAAGATACCCAACCACAAGGAAATACCATTTCACACCCACCAGATGAACAAAAATGTAGAAGTCTGGCAATATCATTGCAATTCTTATAATTGCTGGTTGGAGTATGAATTGATATAATCAATTTGGGAAACAATATGGTGTTATCTAGTACTGAAGATGCACATCTTCTGTGACCCAGGAAAAATGTATAGCAGGAGACATGAGCAAGAAAATTCATAACTGCATTTATAACAGTAAAACATGGAAAAAAAAATCCACTGTCCATCAACAGTAGAGTGATTAAATACATTGTATATGCTCATACAGTAGAATATAGTGGTGGAAAAAATGAATTACAAGTTCGTGGACATAGATAAATCTCTAACAAAATGTTGAGCAAAAAAACAATTCACAAAAGAATTTTACAGTAGGATTCCATTTATATAAAGAACCAATGAAAGTAAATAGCGTAAGAGTACAAACATAGGAAGTAAATCTATAAATTAAAGCAAAAGAATGACAAGCACAAATTCAACTCAGTGATTTCCTCTAGCTACAGAGGGAAGGGAATGAAGTAAGGAATAGGTGAACAAAGAGCTTAAGAGTATGATAATTATACGTGTTGGTTTGGCCAAACAGTCCTGGTTTACCTAGCACAGTTCTGGTTTGCTGATTTTCTGGTGTTATGATTAGTAGCATTGTCACTCCCCAAATTGTCACTGTTTGGATAATAAATTATATGCATCCTTTTTAGAGTAAAAGTAACTTTTTTTTCCTTAAACTGGATGGAGGGCATGGGGGACTTTATCATTCTTCCTTATACATGTATTTTTAAAATATAATTTAAAACTAGTCAGTATTTTAAAATATAATTAAAAACTTTAGTGAGTGTTAGTAACTGTGTTAGTGACAACACAGTAAAAAAAAAAATAGTATATAAGATAAATAAATGTAAATAGGATCCAAATGAAACTCTTCATCTGGGTGGATACAGGGATAAATAACATACTATATGCTGGCATTGTATTAAGCTTGTTACTGATATTACTTCATATTCATAGCAAGACTTTTAAGTAGGCATTATTATCTCCATTTTACACATGAAGAATCTAAGACACAAAGATTATACATAATATAACCAAAGTCATATGTGACAGGGCAGAATTTGAACCCAAGCAGTGTGACATCAGACTACATGCTCTTAACTACCATGCCAGAGTCTGTAACAGATTTTCTTAACCTTTTTTTATGCCACAGATCCCTTTGACAGTCTGGTGAAGCCTAGAGAGTCCTTTTTAGAGTAATGTTTTTTGTACGTCAAATATAATGCACAGGATTATAAATAAAATCAATTATACTAAAATATGTTAATCAAAATATTTAATGTATACTATGCATGTACTTTTTATTATTGCATTAAATAAAATCTAGCAGGTCTAATATATAATTTTGAAATAATAATACTAACTATCTTGAGATATCTACAAATATAGTAATGTAATAGGAAAATGTTTGTGATTTTTGTAAGTGAAAAAGTCACCAAAATAGTTGTAATAACACTGTGGTTTTTTGCATATGTTCACAATGGAGAGAAATCCTAAATCTTACTTAGAAGTTAGCAAGAATTATAATATTTTTCCCACCTCAATTCATGGCCCTCTACTTTATGATCTTATTCATAGACTTTCTGACATGTTTTGCTTCAAAGAGGTCATATTCCCCATCCCATTTACTATTTTCTGGTTTGAGATTACACTCAAGATGTGATATACAAATAGATCAGTTTATTAGAAAATATTTTTCCACATGGCGAACTTGAGTGGAGGCTAACAAATGGGAATGTGCTAAAATAGCCATGTGTACATATAGACAATGGGAAGCTTGGAACTGCTTTAGTGTTTTATACAAAAGACTTAAAACTAATTTCAGCTGGGCACTGTGGCTCGGGCCTGTAATCCCAGCACTTTGGGAGGCCAAAGTGAGAGGATTGCTTGAGGCCAGGAGTTCAAGACCAGCCTGGGCAACATAGTGAGACTCCCACCAGTACAAAAAAATTACAAAATTAACTAGGCATAGTGGCTCACACCTGTGGTACCAGCTACTTGGAAGGCTGAGACAGGAAGATGGCTTGAGCCTGGGAAGTTGAGGCTGTAATGAGCCATGATCGTGCCACTGCACTCCAGCTTGGGCAACAAAGTGAGACCGTTTCCAAAAACAACAAAAACTGGTTTCAAATATATATTGCTACATTGCAATTCTCCAAAAAGGAATTGTTGATAACACAATGCCCTCAGTATACTATTTGTCAATACCTATAGCAATGCAACAAACAAAAAAGAAAATTTAAATAGTTGGACCACGTTAAAAGTTTTATTGGGCTAAAATCAAAAACATCTGACAAGTTTTTGACTTGCCTTTCTCATGATTTAACGTCCCAGCAGAGCAACTGGGAACCTAATTCTGACCAACAAGGAGGAATTGCTTGGCTAATTGGAAGTGACAGAAACCTTGGGAGAAAGCAACCACATACCAAGGATAATTATAAGAAGGTAACATGGGCCCTAAAGGATAGTGTCAAGAAACCTGAAACCCCCAAATGAGGTGAGACTTGCAAAAAAGGCTAAGGAAGGACAAAGAACAGGCCTTTTAAAATTCTGTTCAGAACCAGAAGATCAAGAAATGGAAACGCCCAGTAGCAGCTTCTACTGTAAGGTTACAGCTGACAGAGAAAGAACTCCTTAACTACTATTTGCTTCATTCTCTACAAAGGAAACTGGAAAAGTGGGTTGACATCATAGAAAGAACATGTGTTTGTGGGGCCAGGCAAACCTAGGTTTAATTCTGTTTCAACACTGTTTAACAAAATGTATGGGAGGCCATTGTTTTGGATTGGGCTCCTGCGCTAGGCCCCTCCAGACCAAACCAAAATGGAGTCACTCATACTAAAACTCCGGGTCACCAAACCAAAACTAAGTTGTTTATCTGACCTTCCAAGAAATCAGGAAAAAACAACCAAATCTCCAAACAGGCCAATTTTAATCAGTGTGATAAGAAGTCCCCTCTTTTTTAACCCTATAAGGAAAGTAACATTTTGAAATGATCAATACACTTTTTATTCCTTAGTTCTGCTTTCTTTAGCCCCTTCTCCCTATAAAGTCCACTTCCTCTGCTCAACTTACTGAAGCACTATTCTATTTTATAGAATGAGATGCTGCCCAATTCTAGAATCACTAATAAAAACCAATTAGATCTTTACATTTGTTGAAATTTTGTCTTTGACAACATTACTAGTTACATTATTCTGGGTATCCTTTTCCCCATCTGTAAAATGGACATAGCGATGCCTTTCCCATAGGACTGTTCTCATTAATAGAAGTAATACATTCAAAACACTGAGCCAGGCTCACAACAAATAGCAACTTGTTAATGTTACTCAAAAGCATATTACAGATATTGACAGAAAGCAATACTGTTCCTAATTAGGGGAAAAAATTTTCTAAGACAGTACTTAACAGTTTGAATTTAGATTATAATATTTGCTCTGAGTGTTTTACATTACAGGATTTGGGGTAAAAAGTACAAATGATCAGGAGATCGAGACCATCCTGGCTAACATGGTGAAACCCTGTCTCTACTAAAAAAATACAAAAAACTAGCCGGGCGTGGTGGCGGGCACCTGTAGTCCCAGCTATTCGGGAGACTGAGGCAGGAGAATGGCCTAAACCCAGGAGGCGGAGCTTGCAGTGAGCTGAGATCTGGCCACTGCACTCCAGCCTGGGCGACAGAGCGAGACTCGTCTCAGAAAAAAAAAAAGAAAGAAAGTACAAATGAGATCTGAGAACAGTGGTACTCATCTTTGAGGAATTATGGAAAATGTAATAGAACACTAAACATGGGAAAACATCTGCCTTCAGGTTGAAAAGTGGAAACCTCAATCCCTGAATTTTTTTATTTTATTTTATTTTACTAAGTAACTTTTTTGCCCATTGGTGTCATTTAACCAAAAGAAGAAGAAATTAAAAAAAAAAAAAATCAGCTGAAACAAAAGAATAGACTGAATTTGCCAAAGGGATGCTTAAAACGGAGACATGTCTTCAAAGCTAAGGTGATGAGAAAAGAACAAGTCTTAAATTTCTTCAGAGCTTCAAGAGGCAAAGCTTGAAAGAAGAAAAACCTGTATTCTTAGGTAAGATGTAGGGGTAGAATGGTGGCCCCTGCAAAAGGTAAGCCTTCCTCCTAATCCTGGAATCTGTGAATGGTACCTTATTTGGATAAAAAGGTCTTTGCGGATCTAATTAAGAACCTTGAGATGAGGAGATCATCCTGGATCATCTGGTGGACTGTAAAGCCAATGACATGTATTCATATATGACAGAAGAGAAGACGTGGAGAAGAGGAGGGGGTAGTTGTGACCGTGGAGGCAGAGAATGGAGTAATGTGATCATAAATCAAGGAACGCTGACAGCCACTAAAGCTGGAGAAGGCCAAGAACAGATTTTTGATCCTCCCGCAGAAGTACAGCCCTGCTAATGCATTGATTTTGGACTTCTGGCCTCAGAACTAAGAGAGTAAATTTCTATTGTTTTAAGCCATCAGTTTGTGGTAATTTGTTACAGAAGCCCTATAAAGTTAATACACAGAGTTCAAAGAGAATACAGCAATATCTCTAAGAGACTTGTGTATTAGGCTTCTCCAGAGAAGCAAAGCTAGTAGAATGATACATGTTGTTAAAGCAAATTAAAAATGGAGACCAAGCCCGAAGAATCTCTGTGCAGACAAACCCAGTTAGGCCTCATAAGTTAACCTTGCTTGATTTGCAAACATAATCTAAAACTTAACTTGAGCTATTTATGGTAAATGAATATAACACAGAACTTAAGCTCCATCAGTCAGAAGCAGCTTTATAATTATGTAGCTAGGGACTTTCCAAGAGGATGACCAAAGATGGAAATGATGTAACTGTAACCAATCAAATATTGTCTTTGCTTTCTTGTTCCTCCTATAAAATCCTCCCCACTGCATTCCTTCAGCAGAGCTCCGAAACCACTTCTGGTTTAGAGTTGCCCAATTAGTGAATCACTGTTTGCTCAAATAAACTATTTAAAATTTTATTGTACCTCAGCTTATCTTTTTCAGATAGATAGATAGATAGATAGATAGATAGATAGATAGATAGATAGATAGATAGATAGATAGATAATTTATTATGGGAATTGTCTCAATCACAGAAACCTAAGATCTGCCATCTGCAAGCTGGAGAACCAGGAAAGCCAGTGGTGTAATTAAGTTCAAGTTCAAAGGGCTGAGAACCAGGAGAACCAATAACTTAACACCCAATGTAAGGCCTGAGAATGTGGGGTAGGGATGCTAGTATAAGTCCTAGAGTCTGACGACTGCAGAACCAGGAGCTCTGATGTCCAAGGGTAGGAGAAGATGGAGGTCCCAACTCAAGAAGAAAGCAAATTCACCTTTTCTCTGCCCTTTTTGTTCTATTTGGGCAGGCCTCCAGTGAATTGGATGATGCCCACCAACATTGGTAGAGCAGATTTTTAGTCAGTCTTGATTCAAATGCTAATTTCTTCACAGAGGCACACAGAAGTATTGTTTTATCATCTATCTGGATATCCCTTAACACAGTCAAGTTGACACGTAAAACTAACCATCACAATTAGGTTTTCCTGGCTTGGAGGGAATGGGAGATAATGAAATGGGTGCTGGAGGGTAGAGGAAGTCTGAGGGAGTTCTTGGTTGGACTATGTGAACCAGAATGGAATGAGCAAATGACAGACCCCACAGTCTCTGCTCTGACAGAGATTGCCAGAGTTTGAAATAGACCTGATAGGGTTACTAGAGGTTACCAGAACCGGGAAGTCATGTGGCAGCCAAGCTAATATCCAAAGATCCCCCAAAGATTATTTCATGTGATCAGAGAGAGTCTTTGTTTAATTGACAACTGCTTCCCACTTCCCATCCCCTTCATGTGTAGCAGGAGTCACAGGTGTCTGTATGCAGATACTTTACTCGACCCTATCCAAACTACTAATAGGAAAAAGTATTTTTTCAGTAATCTAAGTAGTCACAAGCTCTCAGAAATACAGAAAAGATTATGGACATCTACAGGAGTGCCAGTGATGTAAAATGATAACCCATATCACATGGAAACCCTCCCAAATAAATAATCCATCTTTATTTGACTAAGACTTTATTCATTCAACTGAGATTCTCTAACACCCCTGATAACCAGCCAGGACCATGCTGATCCTAGACAACAATCTAAAAGGAATAATTAAAGGATGCTTTGGGAGCATCTGTAAGAGAAAGCAGTAATCAATCAAATACAGCACGGGTTTATCTATAACATTTTATTTTAGTCTAATTTCATTTTCTTCCTGATTCCTGATAGAGTTACTAGACTAGTCAGCCAATAAAATTCAGTAAGTAATATTTATGTGGGCCAATGAGGTATTAGTTACTTTTTTTTTTTTTTTTTTTTTTTTTTATCATAGTAAGTTGGAGGGGCTGGGGAGGCTAGATGTAGAACTGTCAGAGAAGGACTTAGCATCCAAAGGGTACTGACTCCTAGATGACAGTCAGCCTCTCCAGAGGTTTTTAGTATAGCATTACAGTCCTGGGTCATCTGTGTTTCATTGACTTAAATGAAAACATAGAATCCATATTTATCAAATTTTTACCTGATTCACAAAATCAGGAAGGATAGTATTTTTCCCAAACTGTGGAACAGCTTGATGTTGATTCTGGGCTAAATTCTATATAGGCATAATTAGAAACAATAAAATTTTGAGAGTCTATAACAATATAAGCAGAGTCCAACAAACTAGTAGGATTTTTAAGTTTATTCACTCATTTAGATGTCAAAAATTTATGGAATATCTACCTGGGTAGATGTCTATGTTAGGCTTTAGAATATGAATAAGGTATGTTGGACTGCAGGAGTTTAAAATCTGGTGAATAAAACAAACGTAAACAGATAAAATATAACAAATATTAATTGTAAGGCATTATATTTGGTAAAAAAATAAAAACCACATTTAATTGTATGATATCGACAGGCACCGGCATGTGTGAAACACCTTTAGACATTTAATAAGCTGGAAAAAATAATATTTACCATAAACATATACTACTGTTGCAAACATAAAATAGTAATTTTGTGGAAAGTTACTATGCACTAAGCCATACTATTTAAATGCAGCAATTTTCTTCTAAGAATCTCCTTTAAAAAAATAATCTAAAATACATTCATAATGTTATATATATAAGGAAGTTTATTAAAAAAATGGCAAAAAAGTTTAACATGAATGATTAAAAAGACAGTATAGCCATATGATAGTGTCATAATCATAAAGACATGTCTCTAAAAAACGGGTGTCTGAAATACTATGTCACATTATAGAGTAGCATGTTATAGTCAACTAGAAGTCTGGGAAAAATGATTTTTTACTGTAAAACCTCTTGAATGTTTTGAATTTTGTGCCATGTGCATGTAACACATTCAAAAAATAAACACAATTTTAAAATAAAGGATTCAACTTAAAATTTTAAAAATACATTTACAGATAGTTTTTAATGATATAAAGAAATACTCATGATGTACTAAGCGAAAGGCAAGGACATTACATTATTTCTTGCAGTAGATATGAATAATTGGAAAATGTATATACTCTGGCTATATTACTAGGAATATTTTCTTCAGTATTTTGCACCATAAGATATCTAGGACTGGTTTACATAAAAGCAAGCAGAATGATGAAGAAGCTCACCTTAAGAACGGTTGAATGAAAATGGAAATGCTCAGCCTGGAATATATATATATATGAGATCATGATGACTGTCTTCAGGCATCTGATGTCCTGCCATGTTAAAAAGTGATCATGCTTCCACTGGAAGGTCTCGGAGGATGGAACTAGACCCATTGGCAGGAGCTATAGCAAGTCATTTCAACTCGATGTCAAAATACTTGCAGACAGTCACTTGCTTATATGTCATTTCAGTTCAATATCAGGAAACACATCCAAAAAGAATAGAGCAAAAGAATGAGTGGCTTCCCAGTCACTTGAAAGATTCAAGCATAAATTATCAATTCCTTGATAGGACATTATGGAAGAAATTCAAGCATCGGAAGTGTGGTTTTTGAGTGTGATTCCAGCTGTGCGAGAAACCATTTAATCCCTCTGGAAGTTAGTTCTCTGTAAAATGGGGAATTTTGACTAAAGTGCTTCATTTCTTTTTGAGTTTTTTTTTTATTATTATTATTATTATTTTTTTTTTTTTTGAGACGGAGTCTCGCTCTGTCACCCGGACTGGAGTGCAGTGGCCAGATCTCAGCTCACTGCAAGCTCCGCCTCCCGGGTTCACGCCATTCTCCTGCCTCAGCCTCCCGAGTAGCTGGGACTACAGGCGCCAGCCACCTCGCCCGGCTAGCTTTTTGTGTTTTTTAGTAGAGACGGGGTTTCACCGTGTTAGCCAGGATGGTCTCGAACTCCTGACCTCGTGATCCGCCCGTCTCGGCCTCCCAAAGTGCTGGGATTACAGGCTTGAGCCACCGTGCCCGGCCTCTTTTTGAGTTTTAAACTCTTTTGATTCTGCTTTGGAGTAACAACATTTTGCTGTCTTCCAGATTTATATATCAGCTTTTTATCCATTGAAATAAACCACCCTGGGCCGGGTGCAGTGGCTCACACCTGTAATCCCAGCACTTTGGGAGGCCGAGGCAGGTAGATCACTTGAGATCAGGAGTTCAAGGCCAGCCTGACCAACATGGTGAAACCCCATCTCTACTAAAAACACAAAAATTTGCCCGGCATTGTGGCAGGCACCTGCAATCCCAGCTACTCAGGAGGCTGAGGCACAAGAATTGCTTGAACCTGGGAGGTGGAGGTTGCAGTGAGTCGAAACCGAGCCACTGCACTCCAGTCTGGGTGACAGAGTGAGACTCTGTCTCAAAATGAAACGAAATAAAATAAAATAGCCACACTGTACCTGTGAAGATTAATTGAGATGTTTAAAACATTATTTGCAAAAATGCAAAACATGATGTAAGTGTAAAGCATTATTATATATCAACATAATTGACCATTAGAAAAATGCAAATTAACACCTCAATGAGCTATCACCACACACCTGTTAGAATGGTTAAAATAAAAAGTACTGATGATATCAAGTGCTGACAAAATGCAGAGTAACTAGATCTCTCATACATTGCTGATGCTAATGTAAAATGATACCATCACACTAGAAAACAGTTTGGCAGTTTCTTATAAAGTTAAACATACACTTAATGTACAACCCAGTAATACAACTACTGGATATTAATTCTAGAGAGATCAAAACTTACACACAAAGCCATGTACATAAATGTTCATATCAGCTTTATTTGCAATAGCCCAAAATGAAATAATCAGATGTCCTCCAATTGATGAATGAACAAACTGGCATAAACCTATCATGAAATCTTACTGAGCAATAAAAAGGAAAACACTATTGATACATACAACAACTTGAGTGCATCTCAAGGCTGTTATGCTGACTGAAATAAAAGCTAATCTCAAAAGGTTATCTATTATGTGATTCTGTTTATATAACATTCTCAAAATGATAAAATCACAGCAATGAAGAACTGATCAGCAGTGCCAGGGGTTAGGGTTGTGGGGAGGGTGTGACCATGAATGAGCAGCATAAGATAATTTCTTTGGAGTGATGGAATAGTTTTATATCTTGATTGTGGTGATCATTATATTAAACAAATGTGATAAACTTATATAAGACTGTAAGCCAAAAATAAATTAGTATGTTTATTTTTAAGGTCTGGAAAGCATGGACATTTGTATCTTCATTCACTTTTGTTTTCATGGACTATTTTTATGTTTGAACCTTTTTCATGGTATGCAGTGTCTTATAATCTATAATATGGAATGTTTCTCATATGAATGTTTTTCTTATTGAAGAATGCCATAGAAATAAGGGTGTGAGGTATACTTACTTGACAGGGGAATTTTACTCCTTTTTATTTTATGTAGTTATTTATTTTTGAGATGGAGTCCTGCTGTGTTGTCCAGGCTGGTCTTGAACCCCTGGACTCAATCCTTCTGCTTGACCTCCCAAAGTTCTGGGATTACAGGTATGAGCTACAGTGCCCTGAGAGTCCTTTTTAAAGAAGTGAATGCTTAAATGTGGAATTAAATTTAGGCAAAGCTCATTTTTATTTATACATACAACAACTTCAGCCATGTACCTCATAACAATATTTTGGTCAATGTCTGACCTTATATACAATGGTTATCCTGTACGATTATAATGAAGCTGAAAAATTTCTATTACCTAGTGACATTGTAGTAATTGTAATGTAGCACAACACATTGCACATGTTTGTAGTCATGCTGGTGTAAACAAACCTACTGCATTGACAATCTAGTATAAAAGTCTAGCACACACAATTATCCACAGTATATATAATACTTGATAATAAACAGCTGTCACTGGCTTATGTATTTGCTATACTATACATTTATCATTATTTTAGAGTATATTTCCTATACTTATATTATAAAAAAGTTAACTGTTAAGCAGCCTTGGGCAGGTCTTTCAGGAGGCATTCCAGAAGAAGGCATTGTTATTATAGGAGGTGACAGCTCCCTGTGTGTTGTTGCCCCTGAAAACTTCCAGTGGGACCAGATATGGTGGTGAAAGATGATGATATTGATGATCTTGAACCTGTGTAGGCTTAGGCTGATGTGTTTGTATGTGTCTTCATTCTTTTTTTTTTTTTTTTTTTTTTTTTTGAGACAGAGTCTTGCACCGTTGCCCAGGCTGGAGTGCAGTAGTCTGATCTTGGCTCACTGCAAGCTCCACCTCCTGGGTTCATGCCATTCTCCTGCCTCAGCCTCCCAAGTAGCTGGGACTACGGGCGCCCGCCACCACGCCTGGCTAATTTTTTGTACTTTTAATAGGGATGGGGTTTCATCGTGTTAGCCAGGATGCTCTCGATCTCCTGACCTCGTGGTCCACCTACCTCGGCCTCCCAAACTGCTGGAATTACAGTATTTAAAACATTTTTTTAAATTAAAAACGTTTTAAATGGAAAAAAAACATATAGCATAAGGATATAAAGAAACCAAATATTTTTATACAACTGTACACTGTATTTGTGTTTTAAACTGTGTTATTACAAAAGAGTTACAAAGTTTTTAAAAATAAAAAGTTTATAAAGTAAAAAAGTTACAACACATCAAAAGATAATACACCATGATGAAGTGGGCTTTACCCAGGGATGCAAGCATAGTTCAACATATGCAAATTAATAAGTGTGATATCAACAGAATGAAGGACAAAAACTTTATGATCATCTCAACAGATACAGAAAAGTATTTATTAAAATTTAACTTCCTTCATGATAAAAACTCTCAACAAGTTAAGTGTAGAAGGAACTTACCTCAACATATTAAGGGTCATATATGGTTAGCCCGGAGCTAAAATCATACTGAACAGGCAAAAGCTGAAAGCCTTTCTGCAAAGAACTGGAACAAGACAAGGATGACCACTTTCACCACTCTTATTCAACGTGGTACTGGAAGTCTTCGCCAGAGCAATCAGGCAAGAGAAAGAATTAAAAGACATCCAATTGGAAAAAAGGAGGTCATATATTTTCTCTTTGCAGACAACATAATCTGATATCTAGAAAAACCTAAAGACTCCACCAAAAAGGCTGAGCATGGTGACTCATGCCTGTAATCTCAGCACTTTGAGAGGCTGAGGCAGGAGGATCACTTGAGCCCAGGGGTTCAAGACCAGCCTGGGCAACATAGTGAGACCCCAATCTCTAAAAAAATTTAAAAACTTTAGCCAGATGCGGTGGCACATGCCTGTTGTCCTAGCTACTTGTGAACCTGGGGTGGGAGGATCACTTGAGTCCTGGAGTTCAAGGCGGCAATGAGCAATGATCATGCCACTGCACTCTAGCCTGGGTTGTGACAGAACAAGACACTGTTAATAAGCAAAACGACAAAATAGACTCCACCAAAAAGCTCTAAAAACTGATAAACAAATTCAGTAAAGTTTCAGGATACAAAACCAACATACAAAAATCAGTAGTGTTTCTATACACCAATAACAAACAAGCTGAAAAATACATTAAGAAAGCAATCCCATTTACAATAGCTACCAAAAAAAAAAAAAACTTAGAAATAAATGTAACCAAGGCAGTAAAATACCTCTATGCCAAAAACAACATAACATTGATGAAAGAAATTGAAAAGGACACAAACAAATAGAAAGATATCTCATGTTCATGAATAGAAATAATTAATATTGTTAAAATGACCATACTATTCAAAGTAATCTATAGATTCAATGCAATCCCTATAAAAACACCCAAAAATTTTTCACAGAAATAGAAAAAACAACCCTAAAATTTGTATGGAACCACAAAAGGACCTGAGTAGCCAAAGCATTCCTGAGCAAAAATTATAAAGTGAGAGGCATTGCCCAACCAGACTTCAAAATATACTACTAAGCTATAGTAACCCAAATAACACATTCCTGGTATAAAAACGACACATATGCCAGTGGAACAGAATAGAGAACCTAAGAATAATCCATCTATTTACAGCCAACTGATTTTTGATGAACATGCCAAGAATATAAATTGGAGAAAGGATATTCTTTTTAATAAATCATGTTGGGAAAATTGGATATCCATATACAGAAGAATGACACTAAACTCCTATCTCTCAGTGTATACAAGTGTCAATTCAAAATGAATTTAAAACTTGAATATGAGACACCAAACTGTAAAACTACTAAAAGAAAACACAGAAGAAACACTTCAGGACATTGGTCTACATTGGTCTAGCAAAAGATTTTATGACTAAGACTTCAAAAGCACAGGCAACAGAAACAAAAATAAATAAATAAATGAGATTATATTAAACTAAAAAACTTCTGCACAGCAAAGGAAATGATCAACAGAGTGAAGAGACGACTTGTAGAGTGACAGAAAGTATTTGCAAACTATTAATCTGATACGGAACGAATATACATAAGAAACTTAACATGAAAAAAAAAATCCCATTAAAAAGTGGGTGAAGGATCTGAAGAGACATGTCTCAAAAGAAAACGAGCAAATGGCCAACAAATAAGTGAAAAAATGCCCAACATCACTAATCATCAGGGAAATGCAAATCAAAACCACAGTGAGATATCATCTCACCCCAGTTAGAATGGCTATTATCAAAAAGGCAAAAAATAGTCAGGTGTGGCATATGTCTGTGATCCCAGCTACTCGGAAGATTGGGGCCAGGAATCTGAGCTGCAATGTGCTATGATCACACCTGTGATCACTGCACTCTAGCCTGGGCAACATAATGAGACCCCATCGCTAAAAAAAATACTACTAATTAAACATTTTTAAGAAGACAAGAAATAAATACTGGTCAGGATGCAGAGCAAAGGAAACACACGCTGTTGGTGAGAATGTAAATTAGTACAGCTATTGGCCAGGTGCAGTGGCTCATGCCTGTAATCCCACGACTTTGGGAGGCCAAGGCGGGCAGATCACTTGAGGCCAGGAGTTCAAGATCTGCCTGGCCATCTCTACTAAAAATACAAAAATTAGCCAGGCATGGTGGGACCCACCTCTAATCCCAGCTACTTGGGAGGCTGAGGTGGGAGAATCATCTGAGCTTGGGAGGTGGAGATTGCAGTGAGCTGAGATCATGCCTCTGCACTCCAGCCTGGGTGACAGAGTGAGACTCCATCTCTCTCTCTCTCTCTCACACACACACACACACACACACAATACAGCCATTGTGGAAAACAGTTTGGAGGTTTCTCAAAAAACTGAAAGTACAACTTCCATATGATCCAGCAATCCCACTACTGGGTATTTATCTTCCCAGAAGGGAAATCAGTATATCAAAAGACATCTTCGCTCCCTTGTTTGTTGCAGCACTATTCACAATAGTCAAGGTATGAAATCAAACTAAGCATCCCTCAACAGGTGGATAAAGAAAATGTGCTATATATACACAATGGCATACTATTCTGCAACAAAAAGGGAACAAAATCCTATCATTTGTAGCAATATGGACAGAACTGGAGGTCGTTATGTTAAGTGCAATTAGCCAGGTACAGAAAGACAAATATTGCATGATCTCATTCGTGTGGGAGCTAAGAAAGTTGATCTCATGGAGGTAGAGAGTAGAAAAAAAGTTACTGGAGATTAGGAAGGGTGTGGTGGAGTGAGTAAAGTAAGGTTGGTTAAAGGGTAGAAACACACAGAAAGAAGGGATAAGTTCTAATGTTCCATAGCATGTAGGATGGCTATAGTTAACGATAATTTATTATATATTTAAAAATAGCTGCAAGAGAATATTTGAAATGTTCACAACACAAAGAAATAATAAATGTTTGAGGTGATGGATATCCTAAATACATTGATTTGATCCTTATACATTGTATGCATGTACCCTAGAAATATGTATATTTATTAGATATCAATAATTTTTTAAAAGTTAAAAAGGAACAAAACCATGAAAAATTAATTTATAGTAAGCTAAGATTAATTAATTATTTGAGAAATATTTAAAAAAATAAATTTGGGGTAGCCTAAGTGTACAGTGTATATAAAGTCTACAGTACTGGACAGTAATGTCCTCAGCCTTCACATTCACTCACCACTCACTCAGTGACTTACCCAAAACAACTTCTAGTACTGCAAGCTCTGTTTATGATAAGTGCCCTGGACAGGTGTTCTATTTTTAATCTTTTATACTGTATTTTTACTGAATCTTTTCTATATTTAGATACAAAAGTACTTCCCATTGTGTTACAATTGCTTACAGCACTCAGTACAGTAACATGCTATGTCTATAATCTAAGAGTAATGAGCTATATTGTACAGTCTAGGTGTGTAGTAGGCAATACCATCTAGGCGTGTGTAAGTATATTCTAAGATTTTCATACAACAAAATCACCTAATGATGCATTTCTCAGAACATATTCCTGTCTGTTAAGCAACATGTGACTGTATTTTATTCTTATTTTTAAATTTTACAATTATCTTTTCAAGGAAACCTCTGGAAAAAAAAATTATACCAAAATTTTCACACCCCACTCAAAGTGGTCTATTTTTACTGTTTATCTTACAACTGAAGAGACTATCCATGCCTTGCTAAATTCTACTTTAGCTGCTGAGTCTGTCTATATACTTAATACATTTGCTTTCATCCAAATTACATAATAAACATAGGAGCTTACAATTACTTTTCTAGGATAAAATCTATGCAGAAAGTTTGTCTCAAGAGAGGAATTTTTGCTGGGGGGGTGGCACATGCCTGTAATCCCAGCACTTTGGGAGGCTGAGGTGGGAGGATCACTTGAGCCCAGGAGTTCAAGATCAGACTAGGCAACATTGTGAGACTCCATATCTACAAAAAATTTTTAAAAAATAACTAGGTGTGCTGGCATGCACCTGTAGTCCCAGCTACAAGGGAGGCTGAGGTGGGAAGATTGCTTGAACCCAGGAGGTCGAGGCTGTAGTGATCTCTGATCACACTGCTGCACTCCAGTTTGGGTGACAGAGTAAGACCCTATCTCAAAAACAACATAAAAAGCGGATTTTTTGGCCGGGCGTGGTGGCTCAAGCCTGTAATCCCAGCACTTTGGGAGGCCGAGGCGGGCGGATCACGAGGTCAGGAGATCGAGACCATCCTGGCTAACACGGTGAAACCCCGTCTCTACTAAAAAAATACAAAAAACTAGCCGGGCGAGGTGGCGGGCGCCTGTAGTCCCAGCTACTCGGGAGGCTGAGGCAGGAGAATGGCGTAAAACCCGGGAGGCGGAGTTTGCAGTGAGCTGAGATCTGGCCACTGCACTCCAGCCTGGGTGACAGAGCGACACTCCTTCTCAAAAAAAAAAAAAAAAAAAAAAAAAAAAAAAAGTGGATTTTTAATAAGACAATCCTTATGGGTACTAAAATACTAGCTTTCCTTGGACAGTATAATTTCCCCTGTCAATGATATTACCAATATTTGCCAATATTTTCAGTCTTTCTCTCTTTTCTGGATACACAAAATTCTACATTTCTTAGTTCCGCAAGCTGAGCAGGGCCATGTGACTAGTTCTACCAATGGACAGTGACCAAAGGTGATATGTATCACTTCCATACCAAAGCATATAAGAGTCAGTGTATGATTTGCCCATCCATACTGTCTTTTCTGGAACAAAGAGCCCTGAGACATCACATTGAAATGGAGACACCAGAAAAAGGGAGCAATCTGGAATGTTGAGTCACTATATGAAGGGCTGACATGGAGAAACTCCTGCACTCTTGGCAGATTTGCCTGAATAAGAAACTGTCATGTGATAGGCCTCTCAGATTTTTGTATAGTTTATAACTATAAGCATTATTCCCTAGCCTATCCTGATAAACAGAATCTATATGCTAACTTTGTTTGTTGTGTTAAAAGTTTTCATGGCCTTTTGTGCTCCCATACATTAGATGGACACTTGTATGTACATTTTCAAATTTTCCAGTAAGAAAGTATTTAATGTGATAAACATTTCAATTAATAACTTTTTCTGTTAGTCTCTAGTACCAACTTAAGATCTCAAATTTCTAATCTAAGTGAACAATAATATTTTAAATTACATGTATAACTTTATCTCAAACTTATACCTTGTGTTAATCAGTACCAAACAATAGAAAGGGTACATTTTTGTTGTTGTGTTATTGTTGTTTTGTTGTTGTTGTTTTGAGATTGAGTTTCACTCTTGTCACCCAGGCTGGAGCTCCATGCCATGATCTCAGCTCACTGCAACCTCCACCTCCTGTGTTCAAGCGATTCTCCTGTCTCAGCCTCCCAAGTAGCTGGGATTACAGGCACGCACCACCACGCCTGACTAATTTTTGTATTTTTAGTAGAGATGGAGTTTCACCATGTTGGCCAGGCTGGTCTCGAACTCCTGATCTCAGGTGATTCACCCACCTTGGCCTCCCAAAATGCTGGGATTACAGGTGTGAGCCACTGCACTCAGCCAGGTACGTTTGTGTATGCAGTCTTCTTTTTAAATTTAAAAAGTATATTATTTAAAAAAAGTTTTGTAGAGACAAGGTTTCGCTATGTTTCCCAGGCCGGTCTCAAACTTCTGGCCTCAAGCGATTCTTCTGCCTCAGCCTCCAAAAGTACTGGGATTACAGCATGAGCCATCGCACCCAGCTATACAGCCTTCTAATTTACTAAATAAAGTTGATGTGCTTGATCATGTTCCCTGGAAAACAGACCCTGAGATGGAGATTTGCATGCAGGAATATTTATTTGAGAATACTCTTAGAATCAACACTGGGGAAATGCAGGATTGAGTAGAGGGAGAAGTTGGCTGTGATGTACTTACAATAAAGCCTAAGCTGACCCTAGGGTGGCTCTGAAGCTAGAGTGGCACTTTAGAGGCATCCCAAATGAAGGCAGGGGGTTGAACCTCTGTATATACAGCAGTGCCCACTCATTTATCTAATGGCTGACTCCTGGAAATGATTGTGACCTTGAATAAGGCTGAGAGCAGTTCCTGTATGGAGCTGATATTTTGAGAGCTGTCAGCCAATGTCATTCCCAGAAGCTGAGCAAAGAACTCTTTCAGCCCTGAAAAGGAATCTGGGTAGTATAGCTGTGTTCAGTAAAACTGATAATCATAAAGGGACATGTATCTATCTGAAGTTGTTAGATGATCACCACCACACCACCGCCATCATCATCATCATCATCATCACATTTACTGACAACTTTAGGATGTGCCAGGCACTTGTCCTAAGTGCTTTGAAATAATATATTAACTTGTGTAATTCTCATGTTAACCCTATAATATAATCTTAAATGCTTTGTCCTCAAAAATAAAAATCAATATAAGTGCTTTTTCTGTAACACATTCCAATCCAGAATGCTTTACAATGACCATTCAGTAATTTCCATTGTAAGTTATTTTATCTAGCACGAACAGCCCCATTTGGTGATAGTCATTGGCTAAGATAGTTATTTTAGCTCATGGATTGCATCTTCTAAATAATGGATGGTATTATGATGTCTTTAATTTACTTTCAACTAACTGATGATAGGTAATATGATATTGTGTGGATATATATGTATGTGATATTATATGTGTTAATTTAGGCTATAAGTGCACTTGCTTGCCATAATTAAGAAGTCACATTCCCATGTGTGGTCAGAAAATATTTAATCAAAAGGCCACACTCCAGAGGAAGCTATGTCAAGGGCTCAAGTCATACTGATCTTGAACAATACTATAATTTTTCTAATTAGCATAATTAATATAAGCAATGTGGCAATGTGTTTTCACTGGTGAAATTAGTGTTGTTCAAAGTATGTGCATTGGCTAATATATTTTAGACATTCTGCCTTTGCAAAATGGGGTGTAAAAATCTAGTAAGCATCATAATCTTTATCCTTAGGAATGGCATCCAAGGTTTGATTCTAAAATGTCCTGTATCTAGCTATTGATTCCATGGATTCTGGTTGCCTAAATCCTGCCTCAATATTGCTGTGTTTGTCTTAAATGAACTATCATACATGTGGTAGTCATATATGATAGCCAGCCTCCTTGGCCCTCAATGACCTAACACCAGTGATCCTTAGTGTTCATCTCTTTTTATAGTCTCTTCCCATATCAAATAGAGCTGGTCTGGGTAACCAATAAGATATTTTGGAAACATGAAGATTAATTCGTCAGTCATGTGAGTGAGCCATCTTGGAAGCAGATCATCCAGTCCCAGTTAAGCCTTAGGTAACAACAGCTCTGGCCTACATCTTGATTCATGAGAGACCCTGAACCAAAACTACTCAGCCAACCTACTCTCAAATCCCTGACCTACAGAAACTCTGATATAATAAATATTTATTGTTGTTTCAAGTCACTAAATTTTGGGGTAATTTGTTGTGCATCAATGGATAACTAATACATGAAAGAGAGAGTTCGATGTTAATTGAGTTTATTGAAGAGATTATATGAATTGTTGTGTGTATGACTCCCTGTCAATAACTGTTTATTTTTTATTTTCAGACAAGGAGTCTCATTCTGTCTTCCAGACTGGAGTGCAGTGGCACGATCTCGGCTCACTGCAGCCTCCGCCTCGCAGGTTCGAGCAATTATCTGCCTCAGTCTCCTGAGTAGCTGGAATTACAGGCGTGGGCCAGGACATGCAGTTAATTTTTGTGTTTTTTTCAGAGACGGGGTTTCGTCGTGTTGATCGGGCTGGTCTTGAACTCCTGGCCTCAAGTCATCTGCCCACCTCAGCCTCCCAAAGTGCTGGGATTATAGGCATGAGCCACCACACTTAGCCATAGTTTTTAAATATTTGTGTGTACAACAGAATTTGGCCCAAGACTTGTTTTATCGTAACTTAGTAGCCAACCCTTCCACTCAACAGTTGGTGACTACCTTTACCTGTCAAAAAGGAACAAAATAGTCGTGTGTGGCCAAACTTGCTTAGATCGTTTTGCAAGAGAGCCCTATTGATTTTTCTATGATAAAAAAGTCAAGCCTATGATAGCTCGATTCAGTCTACTTCTCTTTATCACCCTCTTCACTCCAGTCCAGTCATCTGTCACTTGGTCTATTACAATAACCTTTAACTCATTTATGCATATTCATTGGTCTTTTTCCATCCCATTGTCAGCATTAAAGTTAGAGGAGTCTTTTAAAAATACGAACCTGTTTATGTAATTTCCCCCATTTAAACTCTTTCAGTGCTCGGGCTGAGCATGGTGGCTCACACCTGTAATCCCAGCATTTTGGGAGGCCGAGGCGGGTGGATCACGAGGTCAGGAGATTGAAACCATTCTGGCTAACATAGCGAAACCCCATCTATACTAAATATACAAAAAAAAAAAAAAAAAAAAAAAAAATTAGCCAGGCATGGTGGTGGGTGCCTGTAATCCCAGCTACTCAGAAGAGTGAGGCAGGAGAATGATGTGAACCTGGGAGGTGGAGCCTGCGGTGAGCCGAGATCATGCCACTGCACTCCAGCCTGGGTAACAGAGCAAGACTCCATCTCAAAAAAATAAATAAATAAATAAATAAAAATAAATAAATAAAATATTTAGCTGGGAGTGGTGGCACAGCCCTGTAGTCCTAGCTACTAGGGAGGTTGAGGTGGAAGGATTGCTTGAGCCCAGTAGTTCGAAGCTGCAGTGAGCCATGATCATGCCACTACACTCCAGCCCGGGTGACAGAGTGAGATTCTATCTCTAAAAAATTAAGAATAAAAATAATAAATAATATAAAATCTTTCAGTGCTTGAAAAATAAGGCAAAGATGTAAGTTACCATGACCCATAAAACCTTTCCAGCCTTGTCTTGTACTCTTCTTTCTCTCACTCTCTGTGATCCCACCTCACACTGGCCTTTTTTCAATTACTAGTACTCTTTCTGTTCCCACTTACCACAGAGAATTTGTACACAGTGTTTCCTCTGCCTTGAAATCTCTTCTTCCTCTTTGTCTAGTTTAAGTCTGCCTATCTTTCATATCTAGTGCGTATGTGAGTTCCTCAGCAAGACTTTCCCTAATCTCCCTGATTGATTCTCATAGCATCATACATCCCTCCTTTGTGTACCAGTAACATTGCGATTTTACATTTGTTTGTGTAACAATTTGATTAATGTTCATGGTGACTGCTAGGCCTTACATTCTATAAAAGTAGGTACCATATCTCATATCACTTACTCATATATGCCTTGGAGTCTACCACCGTGCTGAAAATGTAGTGCATATTTGATAAATATTTGATGAAAATATGAATAACTGATTGAGTAATTTAAATAGTTCAGGTGGCTATTAATGTCGCTTCAGAGTGAGAGTGCCTAGTTTCACATTCTGGCAGTTCCTAACTGCAATGATAGGAACAATTTTATCTCATTTTTCCTTCTATTTGTTCTCTGTAAATTGGGAATAATAATTAGTTTATAGAGTTTTGAAAGGATTAAATGAGCTAGTATACATTAAGGGCTTAAAACAGTCCTTAACACAGCAAGTACTTTATGCATATATGATAGCTACAAGTATGATTATTAACATCCTTAGTCAATTTGTCATACTAGTTCCTTAGGCCATGGCCACCTGTTTTGGGTAAATTCATTCTTTACTTGTAGATGCCAAATTTCAAGTGTCTGTGTAAGAAACAAGAAGATATGTCAAAGACACAAACTGAGGGTGGGAGCATGTAATTATTTTTAGGTGGTGCAATATTGACTTAGGTATAAGGATGCTAATGTTAACCCCCACATCACTGATGTTTATTTGGTATTTACTATTTATACAAAGAGACCAAAGGAGCAGGTTTTATATTTAAAGAGAGAGAGCCTCAAAGAGTTCTATACCTACCTTTTAGTAATGCATCACAAAGAGTTGAGTCCACCATCTCTCTATAAATTTTTGCTTTGGCTATTAATTTTTGGGATTCCCTTACTAATCTTTATTTGAACCTCAAATAATGGTAACATATTAACATCATACAAAATGCTATTGATTTCTTTGGGCTATAGACCTTCGACACTAAGGCCCTGACTTTAAAATACTAAAGCAATAGGTTTATAAATTTGAACATTATATATTAGAAGCTATTGAGATGATGTTCTTTCTTATTAAACAGTAGAAATGTTCTTCATGCTCAGTGCAAAGGCAGCAATAGTTGGATTTATTTAGTTGCTAATGCTTTTTACAGAAGTCGTGAATGTTAGCATTTTATTATATTCAGGGTCTCCACTTACAGACATGTCCATTGTAAGCTGCCATTGATTTAGGCAATAGGTCATAAACTGAAGAGTTGTTTTTGGTTAAGTGTTACCAGTGATGCATTCTGTTCTTTGTTTACTACCAACCACGAAAAACAACACTTTGTGCTTTGCAAAGAAACGGAGATCACCCAGTCCTTGCAACTTAGGTCATTTCAGTCTGGGTGAAAAAAAAAGAACTCTTTTCAACTCTTTGCCATTTCCTCCTGGCTTTTTGAGAAGGAGATACCTCTGAAAGAAAATAGATCAAAGTTACATGGGACTAAGGGCAGATCAGATAGCTATACTTTGTAGTCTGTTGAAAACAGAACTAGCTTTACTGGAAAAAAAGATTGTGTGTTATAGCTATAAGGGGCAGAGGGAAGGTTAGAGGGAAGGTTACTAACCTAAAAATCCAACCACCATCCCTCTACTAGTTTGTCAGACTTTAAAATTCCACCATCAGAAATTCATTTTAAAACATAATTTAAAAGATTTTAAAAGATAATTCCTTAAAGCAGTCACCTGTGGAAAAAAAGTGAATTCTCTATCAAATCCTTTTCCTGAAAGTGAATTTCCTGAAAGGACCAAGACTAAGAGGTAACACTGGCTCCTGAAGTTCGGATTTGACTGTAGGGGTGCTGTGGAGAGAAAAGGTTGGAAGAGCACAGACTACTTTTGAAGAGAGGCTAGCAGGAAATCTCTGGCCATGGAAAACAGTGATTTCAATGTGTAAAGACTATGAGGAAAAAGAGAAAAAGAAGTGGATTTTTTAAAAAAATTTGCTGTTCTGAACATCTATAGTAGAAGAAAGGAAACATGTTACCTATGATGAGGTAAAATGAAGGGACACTCAGACAAAATTGGAGGGTCATTATCTTTTCATACCAAGAATGTGAGAGCAACTTTGCTTCCCTAAATATTCTGGTCTTTAGTTTTTGTCTGATTACTATTATGCCAAATTCATTCCCTGTTTATAAAGTGATTAGTATATACAAAGTGCCTTGAAGGTAATAAAAAAAATTTAAGTTTTCAGTTTTGGGGGAGCTCTCCATGTGTACTCTCTACTAGTAATTATTTCATCAATATACCCAGATCATGTACCTGTTAAACTAGACATACTAGATTAAGGGTATCTCCATGATAAGTGAGGAAACACAGACCACTTTGTCTTGTAGTAAGGAACCAAGGAAAGTAAAGATAGGATGAATAGATAAGGAAGGAGGCTGGTACAGATTTATAAGTTTAGTTTTTATTATATCCTTGGTATTTGCCAGTTGAACTAGAAAGGAAAAGCTATGTACAGAAAAAAAAAAAAAAAAAAGCTATCATCTTGTGCTAGGCAAAGGAATTTTGTCGCAGAATGAAAATTTGCTAATGGGTATAGGGGATATAGAAATGGGAGGAACAGAGTGGTTGTACCCATTTAAACCCCACCAACAATGTATAGAAGTAGTAGTGCTGATTTTGAAAGTATGTAATGGAATCTGAGTATGACTATTAGTTTTAATTTTCAGTTCCCTGATAAACAATGATATTGAATTCTTTTTAATTTGCTTGTTGGCTGCTTAAATATCTACATTTATGAAAGGCCTACTTGCATCTTTTGTTCATTTCTTAAAACATTGAGTTTTCTTTCTCTTACTGATTTGTAGTCAAGTTTTATGTATTTTGGGTACAAGTCATATGTGAATAGTTGTTTTATATTTTTCTTCTCCTAATCTGTAGATTATTGCTCACTCTCTTAATGATGTGTTTCAGTGAACAGAAGTTTTTAATTTTAATGAAATCTATTTGATCAAACTGTTCTTTTATGGTTAGTGCTTTTCGTATTTAAGAAAACATTGCTGGGGTATTCCAAGATGGCCAAATAGGAGCAGCTCAGGTCTGCAGCTCCCAGCATGATAGACACAGAAGATGGGTGATTTCTGCATTTCCAACTGAGGTACCTGGTTCATCTCATTGGGAGTGGTTGGACAGTGGGAGCATCCCAGGGAGGGCGAGCTGAAGAAGGGCGGGGCGTCACCTCACCCGGGAAGTGCAAGAGGTCTGGGGATTTCCCTTTCCTAGCCAAGGGAAGCCATGACAGACTACCTGGAAAAATGGGACACTCCCTGCCCAAATACTGCACTTTTCCCAAGGTCTTAGCAACTGACAGACAAGGTGATTCTCTCCTGTGCGTGGCTCACTGGGTCCCATGTCCCTGGAGCCTTGCTCACTGCTAGTACAGCAGTCTGAGATCGATCTATGAGGCAGCAGCCTGGCTGGGGGTGGGGTGTCCACCATTACTGAGGCTTGAATAGGTAAACAAAGCGGCTGGGAAGCTCGAAATGGGTGGAGCCCACCACAGCTCAACAAGGCCTACTGCCTCTAGACTCCACCTCTGTGGGCAAGGCATAGCTGAACAAAAGGCAGCAGACAACTTCTGCAGACTTAAATGTCCTTGTCTGACAGCTCTGAAGAAAGCAGTGGTTCTCCCAGCACGGCATTTGAGCTCTGAGAACGGACAGACTGCCTCCTCAAGTGGATCCCTGACCCTCATGTAGCCTAACTGGGAGACACCTCCCAGTAGGGGCTGACAGACACCTCATATAGGCGGCTGCCCTTCTGGGGTGAAGCTTCCAGAAGATCAGTCAGCAATATTTGCTGTTCTTCAGTATTTGCTATTCTGCAGCCTCTGCTGGTGATACCCAGGGAAACAGGGTCTGGAGTGAAACTCCAACAAACTCCAACAGACGTGCAGCTGAGGGACCTGACTGTTAGAAGAAAAACTAACAAACAGAAACGAATAGCATCAACATCAACAAAAAGGTAATCTACACCAAAACTTCATCTGTAGGTCACCAACATCAAAGACCAAAGGTAGATAAAACCACAAAGATGGGGAGAAACCAGAGCAGAAGCTGAAAATTCTAAAAATCAGAGCACCTCTTCTCCTCCGAAGGATCGCAGCTCCTCGCCACCAGCAGAACAAAGCTGGACAAAGAATGACTTTGACAAGTTGACAGAAGTAGGCTTCAGAAGGTTGGTAATAACAGACTTCTCTGAGCTAAAGGAGGATGTTCAAAATCATTGCAAGGAAGCTAACAACCTTGAAAAAAGATTAGACGAATGGTTAACTAGAATAAACAATGTAGAGAAGACCTTAAATGACCTGATGGAGTTGAAAACCATGGCATGAGAACTTCGTGATGCATGCATAAGCTTCAATAGCTGATTTGATCAAGTGGAAGAAAGGGTTCAGTGATTGAAGACCAAACTCATGAAAAAAGTGACACAACAAGATTAGAGAAAAAACAGTAAAAAGAAATAAACAAAGCCTCCAAGAAATATGGGACTATGTGAAAAGACCAAACCTACATTTGATTGGTGTACCTGAAAGTGATGGGAGAATGGAACCAAGTTGGAAAGCACTCTTCAGGATATTATCCAGGAGAACTTCCCTAAGCTAGTAAGGCAGGCCAACATTCAAATTCAGGAAATACGGAGAACACCACAAAGATACTCCTCAAGAAGAGCAACTCCAAGACACATAATTGTCAGATTCACCAAGGTTGAAATGAAGGAAAAAGTGTTAAGGGCAGCCAGAGATAAAGGTCGAGTTACCCACAAAGGGCAGCCCATCAGACTAACAGCAGATCTCTTGGCAGAAACTCTACAAGGCAGAAGAGAGTGGGGGCCAATCACAACATTCTTAAAGAAAACAATTTTCAACCCAGATTTCGTATCCAGCCAAACTAAGCTTCATAAGTGAAGGAGAAATAAAATCCTTTACAGACAAACAAATGCTGGGAGATTTTGTCACCACCAGGCCTGCCTTACAAGAGGCCCTGAAGGAAGCACTAAATATGGAAAGAAACAACCAGTACCAGTCACTTCAAAAACATGCCAAATAGTAAAGACCATCGATGCTATGAAGAAACTACATCAATTAATGGGCAAAATAACCCGTGAACACATTAATGACAGAATCAAATTCACACATAACAATATTAACCTTAAATGTAAATGGGATAAATGCCTCAATTAAAAGACACAGACTGGCAATTGGATAAAGAGTCAAGACCCATCAGTGTTCTGCATTCAGGAGACCCATCTCATGTGCAAAGACAGGCATAGGCTCAAAATAAAGGGATGGAGGAAGATCTACCAAGCAAATGGAAAGATAAAAAAGCAGAGGTTGCAACCCTAGTCTCTGATAAAACAGACTTTAAACCAGCAAAGATCAAAAGAGACAAAGAAGGCCAGTACATAATGGTAAAGGGATCAATTCAACAAGAAAAGCTAACTATCCTAAATATATATGCATCCAATACAGGAGCATCCAGATTCATAAAGCAAGTCCTCAGAGGCCTACAAAGAGACTTAGACTCCCACACAATAATAATGGGAGACATTAACACCCCACTGTCAATATTAGACAGATCAATGAGAGAGAAAGTTAACAAGGATATTCCGGACCTGAACTCAGCTCTGCAACAAGCAGACCTAATAGACATTTACAGAGCTCTCCACCCCAAATCAACAGAAATTACATTCTTCTTAGCACCACATTGCACTGATTCTAAAATTGACCACATAATTGAAAGTAAAACACTCCTCAGCAAATGTAAAAAACAGAAATCACAACAAACTGTCTCTCAGATGACAGTGCAATCAAATTAGAACTCAGGATTAAGAAACTCACTCAAAATCGCACAACTACATGGAAACTGAACAACTTGCTCCCGAATGACTACTGGGTAAATAACGAAATGAAGGCAGATATAAAGATGTTCTTTGAAACCAATGAGAACAAAGACACAACGTACCCGAATCTCTGGGACACATTTAAAGCCGTGTGTAGAGGGAAATTTATAGCATTAAATGCCCACAAGAGAAAGCAGGAAATATCTAAAATCGACACCCTAACATCTCAATTAAAATAACTAGAGAAGCAAGAGAAAACAAATTCAAAAGCTAGCAGAAGGCAAGAAATAACTAAGATCAGATAACTCAAAGAGATAGAGACACACAAAAAAAAACCGTTCAAAAAAATAATGAATCCAGGAGCTGGTTTTTTGAAAAGATCAACAAAATTGATACACCACTAGCAAGACTAATAAAGAAGAAAAGAGAGAAGAATCAAATAGATGCAATAAAAAATGATCAATGGGATATCACTGCTGATCCCACAGAAATGAAAACTATCATCAGAGAATATTATAAACACCTCTATGCCAATAAACTAGAAAATCTAGAAGAAAGGGATAAATTCTTGGACACATACACTCTCCCAAGACTAAACCAGGAAGAAGGTGAATCTCTGAATACAGCAATAACAGGCTCTGAAATTGAGGTGATAATTAATAGCCTACAAAACAAAAGAAGTCCAGGACTAGATGGATTCACGACTGAATTCTACGAGAGGTACAAAGAGGAGCTGGTACCATTCCTTCCGAAACTATTCCAATGAATAGAAAAAGAGGGAATCCTCCCTAACTCATTTTATGAGGCCAACTTCATTCTAATACCAAAGCCTGGCAGAGTCACAACAAAAGAAGAGAATTTTAGACCAATGTCCCTGATGAACATCGATGTGAAAATCATCAGTAAAATACTGGCAAACCAAATCCAGCAGCACATCAAAAAGCTTATCCACCATGATCAAGTCAGCTTCATCACTGGGATGCAAGACTGGTTCAACATATGCAAATCAATAAAAGTAATCCATCACATACACAGAACCAGTGACAAAAACCACATGATTATCTCCATAGATGCAGAAAAGGCCTTTGACAAAATTCAGCAGCCCTTCATGACAAAAACTCTCAATAAACTAGGTATTGATGGCACATATCTCAAAATAATAAACTGTTTATGACAAACCCACAGCCAATATCATACTGAATGGGTAAAAACTGGAAGCATTCCCTTTGAAAACCAGCACAAAAGAAGGGTGCCCTATCTCACCACTCCTATTCAACATAGTGTTGGAAGTTCTGGCTAGGGCAATCAGGCAAGAGGAAGAAATAAAGGGTATTCAGTTAGGAAAAGAAGTCAAATTGTCCCTGTTTGCAGATGACATGATTGTGTATTTAGAAAACCCCATCATCTCAGCCCAAAATCTCCTTTAGCTGATAAGCAACTTCAGCAAAATCTTAATACAAAATCAATGTGCAAAATTCACAAACATTCCTATACACCAACAACAGACAGAGAGCCAAATCATGAGTGAACTCCCATTCACAATTGCTACAAAGAGAATAAAATACCTAGGAATCCAACTTACAAAGGATGTGCAGGACCTCTTCAAGGAGACTACAAACCACTGCCCAAGGAAATAAAAGAGGAGACAAACAAATGGAAGAATATTCCATGCTCTTGGATAGGAATAATCAATATCATGAAAATGGCCACACTACCCAAAGTAATTTATGGATTCAATGCCATCCCCATCAAGCTACCAATGACTTTCTTCACAGAATTGAAAAAAACTACTTTCAAGTTCATATGGAACCAAAAAAGAGTCCGCATTGCCTAGACAATCCTAAACAAAAAGAACAAAGCTAGAGGCATCACGCTACCTGACTTCAAAGTGTATTACAAGTCTACAGTAACCAAAACAGCATGGTACTGGTACCAAAACAGTATATAGACCAATGGAACAGAACTTAGGCCTCAGAAATAATGCCACACATCTACAACCATCTGATCTTTGACAAACCACACACACACACACACACACACACACACACACACACACACAAAAGGAAATGGGGAAAGGATTCCCTATTTAATAAATAGTGCTGGAAAAACTGGCTAGCCATATGTAAAAAGCTGAAACTGGATCCCTTCCTTACATCTTATATAAAAATTAATTCAAGATGGATTAAAGACTTAAATGTTAGACCTAAAACCATAAAAACCCTAGAAGAAAACCTAGGCAATACCATTTAGGACATAGGCATGGGCAAGGACTTCATGACTAAAACACCAAAAGCAATGGCAACAAAAGCCAAAATAGACAAATGGGATCCAATTAAACTAAAGAGCTTCTGCACGGCAAAAGAAACTACCATCAGAGTGGACAGACAACCTACAGAATGGGAGAAAATTTTTGCAATCTACCCATCTGACCAAGGACTAATATCCAGAATCTACAAAGAACTCCCAACAAATTTACAAGAATAAAAAACAACCCCATCAGAAAGTGGGCAAAGGATACAACAGACACTTCTCAAAAGAAGACATTTATGCAGCCAACAAACATGAAAAAAATGCTTATCATCACTGGTCATCAGAGAAATGCAAATCAAAAACCACAATGAGATACCATCTCATGCCTGTTAGAATGGCAATCATTAAAAAGTCAGGAAACAACAGATGCTGGAGAGGATGTGGAGAAATAGGAATGCTTTTTACACTGTTGGTGGGAGTGTAAATTTGTTCAACCATTGTGGAAAACAGTGTGGTGATTCCTTAAGGATCATGAACTAGAATTACTGTTTGACCCAGCAATCCCAAAGGATTATAAATCATGCTACTATAAAGACACATGCACACATATGTTTATTGTGGCACTATTCACAATAGCAAAGACTTGGAACCAACCCAAATGTCCATCAATGATAGTCTGGATTAAGAAAATTTGGCACATATACATCATGGAATACTATGCAGCCATAAAAAAGGATGAGTTCGTGTCCTTTGCAGGGACATGGATGAAGCTGGAAACCATCATTCTCAGTAAACTATCACAAGGACAGAAAACCAAACACCTCATGTTCTCACTTATAGGTGGGAACTGAACAATGAGATCACTTGGACACAGGGCGGGGAACATCACACATCAGGGCTTGTTGTGGGGTGGGGGTCTGGGGGAGGGGTAGCATTAGGAGAAATACCTAATGTAAATGCTGAGTTGATGGGTGCAGCAAGCCAAAATGGCACATGTATACCTATGTATCAAACCTGCACGTTGTGCACTTGTACTCTAGAACTTCGAATATAATGATAATAATAATAATAATAAAAAAGAAAATATTGCCTATCCTTTTTTTTTTTTTTTTTTTTTTGACGGAGTCTCGCTCTGTCACCCAGGCTGGAGTGCAGTGGCGCGATCTCCACTCACTGCAAGCTCTGCTTCTGGGGTTCATGCCGTTCTCCTGCCTCAGCCTCCCAAGTAGCTGGGTCTACAGGTGCCAGCCACTATGCCCTGCTAATTTTTTTGTATTTTTTAGTAGAGATGGGGTTTCACCATGTTAGCCAGGATCGTCTCAATATCCTGACCTCGTGATCCGCCCACCCCGGCCTCCTAAAGTGCTGGGATTATAGGCCCCACCGTGCCCAGCCAGAAAACATTGCCTATCTTAAGGACATGAAGATATTCTGTTTTCTTCTAGAGTTTGTTTCATTGTTTTACTCTTCACATTTAGGTCTTTGATCTATTTTTAATTAATATTGTGAATAATGTGAGGAAGGGGTCAGGGTTCATTTTTTCCATATAGATATCCAATTGCTCCAGAACCATCTATTCAAAAACTCATCCATCTGCTACTGAATTTCACCTTTGTCAAAAATCACATAATTTTATATGTGTGATAACTTCCCCAAAATGTTATTTTAAACATATTAATTATTTGAGTGAACAATTTACTCAACTGCCTTTTTTAAAAAATAAGCAAAAAATAAATACATGGAAAAACTAAGTTCAAAAAGGCACAAAATGTATATCCTGAGGAGTAGAAATAAGCGTACCTTCTAGCCTGTTCTTCAGCACTCGTTTCTTTTCTCCAGGAGAAATCACAAGTGTCAGGGCCCAGATATACCAAACATCCCTGCTTAACTTTCTATGGTCCTAAAACAAAAAGCCCTTTATCCAAAAGTCTACTACTTGATTCTTATGAAATGTTGATTCTTTTTTTTTTTTTTTTTTTTTTTTTTTTTTTTTTTTTTTTTTTTTGAGACGGAGTCTCGCTCTGTCGCCCGGGCTGGAGTGCTGTGGCCTGATCTCAGCTCACTGCAAGCTCCGCCTCCCGGGTTCACGCCATTCTCCTGCCTCAGCCTCCCGAGTAGCTGGGACTACAGGCGACCGCCACCTCTCCCGGCTAGTTTTTTGTACTTTTTAGTAGAGACGGGGTTTCACCATGTTAGCCAGGATGGTCTCGATCTCCTGACCTCGTGATCTGTCCGTCTCAGCCTCCCAAAGTGCTGGGATTACAGGCTTGAGCCACCGCGCCCGGCCATGAAATGTTGATTCTTACAATGAGTTTCCAGGTGGTTCTGATACTGTGTTCCAATATAGCTGTATTTTTTTTTCTTTTGAGACAGGCTGGAGTGCAGTGGTGAGATATTGGTTCATTGCAACCTCCGTCTGCCTCCTGGGTTCAAGAGATTCTAGTGCCTCAGCCACCGGAGTAGCTGCGTTACAGGCATGTGCCACCACACCTAAATTTTGTATTTTTGGTAGAGACAGGGTTTTTCCGTGTTAGTCAAACTGGCATTGAACTCCTGGCCTCAAGTGATCTGCCTGCTTTGGCCTCCCAAAGTGCTTTGGGATTTCAGGCATGAGCCACTGTGCCCTATAGCTGGATTTTTAAAGCCTAATTATATATGGGCTTTATTTCATTAGAAGGATTTAATTTATTTATATTAACTGTGATTTTATTCCTGCCATTTTATACGATTTACTACTTTTTTCTTTTTTGCCATTTGTGAAATTAAGTTGCTTTCTTCTTTATTTTAGTAGCGTAGAAATTATACATCTGCTTTTTCTTCTGCGCACAAATATTTCAATTTTAACCACCATTTTACTTATATTTTTCTTCAACTCCTATAGTTAAGCAGCATCTGTGTCTTGCCCTTGATCAATTTCGCTCCCTTTGGTCCTCGTTCTCCTACTGCTGCCATGTTGTATCATTCCAGGTGATAATAATCTGGAATTTACTTTATTAATTTTATTTCCAGTTCAAATAATTGTTTAGAATTAATTGTAGGTATTTCTGATTTTTTTTTTTTTTTTTTTTTTTTGGTACATAACCTCTGTGGCTACTGCCCTAGAAGAAACCATCACCATCTCTGCTTGGACCTTTCCTGTAACCTCTGACTGGCTTGTTTACTTCAGTTCTTTCCTTCTGTACCCCTTCCCTCATGTTCTTTATTTTCCACATAAAAGCAAGAGTCATCCTTTTTTTGAGAAAAAAAAATGCAAATTGTGGTAGCACACTCCTGTAACCCCAGCTACTCTGGAGGCTGAGACAAGAGCGTTGTTTGAGCTCAAGAGTTGGAGACTGTAGTGTGCTATGATCACTCCTGTAGATAATCCACTGTACTCCCACCTGGGCAACACATCAAGACCCTGTCTCTACAAGTCAAATTGTGCCTTAAAACTCTCTTTTGGCATGTCATCACATTTAGAACAAAATTCTGTGTACCTAAGTCCTTACCCTGCCTTCCTAGAAGGCTTTATGATCTGTCCCTTCTGCCTTCGGTGTTCACTCTGCTTTGGCCACTGGGACCTTCTCAGTCCTCAATTCACCAAACACACTCCTGGATCAGGGTCTTTATACTTACTGTTCACTCTGCCTGAAATGCTCTTCCCTCAGATGAGCACTTCGCATGCTCACATACTTCTTTCAGTTCTTTGTTCAAATGTCACCTCCTTAGAGAGGCTTTCGCTGACCAACCCATTGAAAAATAGCATCCTCTGGCCACACTTCACACTCTAATTCCTTACACGGCTTTATTTTATTCTTCATAGTACTTACCATCATTACCAAGCATATATCGCTGATTGTTTATTTGCTTGCTTCTTGTGTGTTTTCCTTACAAGATTGAAATCTTCATGAAGATAGGGACTCTGTTTTGTTCACTATGTTATCCTTAGTGTTAAAAACAGTGCCTGGCACGTGGTAGGCACTTTTTACATAATATCTAAATCAATACATACATGAATGAGTGAATGAATGAATGAATGAATGAATGAATGAATGAATGAATGAAAATTCCAAGTCTACTCTCAACTTTGCAGGAATTCTTTTTTGAGTATCAGTCTTATCCTGTCTGGCTTCTATCTTTTGTGCTTGTATGGATTCCTTAAAATTCTAGTCTGCCAATAGTACCTATTCTGATTTAAGTAAAGTTATGAGATTCATTTTGTTTTTCTTTATTTTTTTTCCTGAGGAATATTTTTTTCTGAAGAGATAAGTGGATTGATGAGCTCATCTTGATCTTTGTCAGTATATTTAAATCATTGGTTAGGATAATTTTTAACATGTTAAACTTTAGGACTCAGAAACTTTTTAACTTCCTCATGTTACAGATTTTAAAATGAGACTCAGAGAAGTGGTTCAGTTTACCCAAATTCCACTATCAAACACAGCTCTAAATAAATACTAATTCTGTGCATCTGCAAAATATTGTGCAGGCTTACTTGCGAGGCATGCAGGAAAATCAGTAGCTGTCAAAAAGCAAGCTCGGAAATGGCAGAAGAATCTCAGAAATAATCTTAGCTGTAAGGATTGGCCTCAAAGACGGTGGCATTGTTTACATCATAGGGCTTAGCAAACTCAGGGTGATGTCTTGCCTCAGGAGACTTCAATCAGTTGATAGGTGAACTGCAGCAGTGGAAATCTCCAGTGTGGTCATTTTTCATTAGGGCAGGGGGAAGAATCTTGGTTTTGAGAAATCTACCACATGATGAGGAATTAGTGATTCAAGAGACAAGATTTGGGCCCCGAATGAGGGGTTGGCAAGGGTTATATAGTTCAGTCGTGATCGAATCAAAACTTATCTTAACCCAGAGATTCCTTTCTAGTGATAACTCTTTCAACCAATCAGAATATGTTTAAATCTATGAACTGGAAGCCCTCCCATCCCACCCCTCACTGCCTCCAGTTGTCCTGCTCTTCCATATTGAACTAATGTAAATCTTACATGTATTAATTAATGTATTATGTATCCCTAAAATATGTAAAAGTAAGCAGTGGCTAGGCACAGTGGCTCCCACCTGTAATCCCAGCACTTTAGGAGGCTGAGGCAGGTGGGTCACCTGAGGTCAGGAGTTCGAGACCAGCCTGGCCAACACAGTGAAACCCCATCTCTACTAAAATCACAAAAATTAGCTGGGCGTGGTGGTGCATGCTTATAACCCCAGCTACTTGGGAGGCTGAGACAGGAGAATCACTTGAACCCAGGACGCAGAGGCTGCAGCGAGCTGAGATCATGACACTGCACTCCAGCCTGGGAGACAGAGCAAGACTCCATCTCAAGGAAAAAAAAAAAAAAGCATGCTGTACCCTGACCACCTTGGGCACATGTCACCAGGATCTCCTGAGGCCACATTCTTAACCATGGCAAAATAAACTCTAAATTGACTGAGATCTGTCTCAGATATTTTGGGTTCACGAGTAGTATAGAACGCTAGAAGTTATTCCTTCTATCTAACTGTAATTTTGTATCCTTTAATAAATCTCTCCCTATCTCCTCCTTCACATCCTTCCCAGCCTCTAACAGCCTCCGTTCTATTAGGTTGGTGCAAAACCTGTTTTATTAGGTTTGCACCAATCCAAAATAAATTATTTTACACTTCCACATATGAATGAGAGCATGTGGTGTTTCATTTTCTGTTCCTGGCTTATTTCACATAACATAATGTCCTTTTGTTCATCCATATTGCCACAAATAACAGCATTTCATTCTTTTTTTTATGGTAGAATAGTATTCTGTTGTGTTTATATAACATATTTTCTTCATGCATTCACTTGTTGTTGGACACCTAGGTTGATTTTATGTTTTGGTTATTGCAAATAGTGTTGCAATAAACATGTGGGTGCAGATGTCTCTTTGACACACCAATTTCCTTTCCTTTGGATAGGTGCCCAGTAGTGGGAATGCTAGATCAAATGGCAGTTCTATTTGGAGTGTTTTTAGGAATCTACATACCATTCTCTATAGTGGCTGTACTAGTTTACATTCCCACAAACATTCCCACAAACAGTGTATGAGAGTTTCCTTTTCTCCACATCTTCATCAGCATTTGCTATTTTCACCTTTTTGATAATCATCATCCTGACTGGGATGAAATAATACTTCATTGTTGTTTTGATTTGCATTTTCATAGTGATTAATGATGTTTTTCATATATTTGTTGGCGATTTGTATGTCTTCTTTTGAAAAATGTTTGTTCATCGCTTATAGGCCTTTTGGCTAAGATCAAGTGAGAAATGTCTGTTCAGTTCACCTATCCATTTTATAATGAGATTGTTTGCTTCCTATGGTTGAGATATTTGAGTTCATTGTATATCCTGGATATTAAATTCATTGTATATCCTGGATATTAATGCCCTGTCAAATGAATAGTTTGCAAATATTTTCTCTCATTCTGTAGGTTATCTTTTCAATCTATTGATTGCTTCCTTGGCTGTGCAGAAGCTTTTTGGTTTGATATAACCCATTTGTTTATTTTTGTTGCCTATGTTTTTGAGGTCTTATTCACAAAATCTTTTCCCAGACCCATGTCCTAAAGTGTTTCCTTTGTGGGTTTTTTTTTTTTTTTTTTTTTTTAGTAGTTTATAGTTTTGGATCTTACATTTAGGTCTCAGCTCCATTTTGAATTGATTTTTTTAGTAGAGTGAGAGGTGGGGGTTTAGTTTCATTCTTCTGCATATGGACATCCAGTTTCCCCAGCACCATTTATTGTAGAGACTGTCCTTTCCCTAATGTATGTTCTTGGTGCCTTTGTCAACAGTCAGTTGGCTGTAAATGTGAGGATTAATATCTGGGTTCTCCATTTTGTTACATTGGTCTATGTGTCTGTTTTTATGCCAGTACCATGCTGTTTTGCTACTACAGCTTTGTAGTATATTTTTATTCTTTTTGCTCATGATTGCTTTGGCTCTTCAGGGTCTTTTGTGGTTCCATACAAATTTTAAGGTTTATTTTTTTAGCCAGGCATAGTGGCTCACACCTGTAATCAATCCCAGCACTTTAGGAGGCCAGTGTGGGAGGATCGGTTGAGCCCTGGAATTCGATACCAGCTTGAGCAACATAGTGAGACCCTATCTCTACAAAAAGAAGAAGGAGGATGAGGAGGAAGAAAAAAAGGAGAAGAAGGAAGAAAGAAAAGAAAGAAAAATAATTTCTTCTAATCCTGTGAAGAACATCATTGGTATTTTGATATTAAATCTGTAGATTACTTGGGGTAGTATTAAGCAGTATGTTAAGTGTGTACCTTTTTGTTTGTTTGTTTGTTTGTTTTTCTGAGACAGGGTCTCACTTTGTCACCCAGGCTGGAGTGCAGCAGCATGATCTGAGCTCACTACAGCCTTGACCTCCTGGGTTCAAACATCCTCTAACCTCAGCCTCTGAGTAGCTGGGACTATAAGCACACATCACCACACCTGGCTAATTTTTTTCTTTCTTTCTGTGTGTGTGTTTGTGTGTGTGTGTGTGTGTGTGTGTGATGGAGTCTGCCTCACTCTGTGGCCTAAGCTGGAGTACAATGGCATGACCTCAGCTCACTGCAAATCCACCTCCTGGGCTCAAGCCATCCTCCCACCTCAGCCTCCCAAGTAACTGGAACTACAGGCATGCACCACTACGCCTGGCCAGTTTTTGTATTTTCAGTAGAGATGGGGTTTCACCATGTTGCCCAGGTTGGTCTCAACTGGGCTTAAGTGATCCTCAGCCTCCCAAAGTGCTGGGATTATAGGCATAAGCCACTGCACCTGGCATGATGTTTTTTTAAACAAGAGAACATTATCTTTAAAATTAACAGTTAAGATGAAGTTTAAAAGAGTATTTGTCATCCTAATAATGCTTCTTGGTGTTTTTCCTCAATAGCAGCCTTTCTTGTCCTCTCCTTTTTCACATTAGGTGAGATCTAAACACACATCAAAACTGGGATGCAGTAATAGGTGAGGAAAAAACCAGTGCTCTTTCACTGTACCCATGCATTAAATTTGAGCCCTAGAACTCCTAGAAAGGAACAGTTTTCCTATTGGCTTCCTGATATGTACCTAAACTGCGTGGGATCTTGTCCTTTTTTGTAAAGAGCAATAAAATATTTCATTTAATACAAGAACACCTTTCATCCAGCCTCATTCAGTTTTCTAGGTTAATTTTTGCTTTCCATTCTTCCAGGATGCTTAAAATAAGACGAGTACATTCCAAAACCAACTCTATTCATACTAGAACAAGGCTGAGCAAAGCAGAGCTGACTACGTGCACAGTCAGGGGCCAAGCAAACTCTTCAGCCCTCATTTTCTGGGGACCAAAAGCAGCTTCTGTGTTCTTGCCCTAGGGCTCACCCTTAGTGCCTTCTAGGTAAAACTGCCTTGGCTTCCCTCTGCTAATCAGGGAAAAGGTGATTGGATTGAGTCGTGTTTCACCTGAAGTATTTTGGCCCCTTATCTGAACCAGTCATTACATCTTAAGGCAGTTGTAACTAGGCTGCTATAATGATCTGACAAAAGACCTATTCCTCCAACATTACCAGTCATTAACTTTCCAAGACAAGATGTGACATGCCACAGCCCTCAGACAGTTCACCCAGAAGGAGTCTCTTCTTGACAAATATAATCCCTCTTCACCTTTGTTCATGACAATTTTATTTCTTCCACGGTGTCAAACTACCAATTTTTCCAAGTCAGCACTCCCTAGTTAGACCACGGGACTTTTTCCACTTCAAAGGGAGGTGCTGCTATCTTTTCACTTTTGATTGTTCCTTACTTTAATCGTCTTTCCTAAAATAGTAGTTTTAAGTGGATATATATTTAAAGTAGCAAAGCCTGATGCCTTATTTTTGCTGCAAATTTTACAGTTCTATGTATAAAAGCTTGCTTTAATCATATGTCACTACGTCATGTTCAGTATGCACAAATAAAAACTTATTCTCCAGATATGATGTCAGAATGAATAAAAACTAACAATTGGGATATTTGCCTAAAAGTTAAAAAGAAGCAGGACACTTGGTGTCTACTCTTTAGTTCTTAACTTTATTTGAGTAACTTTGCCTACCCTGAAAATTATAAAATAATTTCTTTTGTAAAAATAGGACCATTGCTTCAAAATATCTCTATCTTTTCCCCTCCAATGGCTAAATCTATACAAAGCTATAAAATTGATACCAAAATTGAAAACAAGCAGTTCTCTCTAAAGTTAGAACTGCAATTCCCTTGGAGGGTCTCACTAGATAGAATCCAGGTGCAACTGTCTGCAACATAGTGTTAGATTCTGAACAGAAGTAAAATAGAGCATGATTCCTTGGCTTAAAATGTAACTAAGCAAAGAATACAAGAGTACAGAGGAAACTAAGCTGGTAGAGTCTGGGGAAAGAGAAGTGACAGAGAGCCTGATGGCCTTCTGGTAGTCTGAGATGGCAACTTGAAGAATGGTCAAGGAAATACCAAGTCAAGTTCCAGAACTGACTGAATGGAATCAAGAAAATTGGACTGTGCAATTGCCAGATGCTGTCTGAAGGCATAAGGGTATGGATTCTTGTGACCTGGATTCTCTCCAGATAACCTTCTCCAGATTATATAATCTCTGGATTTTAGAATGGCAAAGTTCAATGAGTTTATCTAAGGTTAGTTTAAGATGAAAAATAAAAGAGAAAAAACTAAGAAATGTAGAAAGGGTAGTAACCTCAACATCTTGTTTAATAAAGAAGGAACTCTTATCTCTCTTGAAGTCATTCATATTGGGTCTACCGTAGGATTTCTCTGCGTAGTAATGAGAGCTGAATGAATGAGCACTGAAGAATTAAAAGAGATCAAGTGCTAAGATCTCAGTGATGGGTGATACCTAAAGAGGTGAGGCTAAGAGGAGAAAGAAAATCCCCTGGGGGAGATAGAGAGTAGGGGTCAGTGAATATAGGGGAGTAAACTCATAAATAGCATTTAAAATCTATTATTAGCCTGTAGGTAACTTTTAAGTCTTCAGTTACAGAGAAAACTCCCATTTTGAGATTACAAGGATTTTCTTTTCTTAAAAGTCATGTTAGATGTGTCCTATTCCCCCTGTATATATAGTTTTTAAAAACAAGTCTGGATTATGAACTAAAAAGTCTAGTTATTATCATGTAACTATTTTATGCAATGTGATATAATTATTTACTAATTGTTCCATATTCTCTCATTTTTGTTTTTTATCTCTTATTTTGATCTTCAGTACCTCCGAGGTTGTACACATAAGCAATGCTCACAGGCCTCAACTCTGAAGGCTATTAGAGCTGAGTGTAATTCTTAGCCTCTTTTATCTATGTGGCTTTGAACTAATTACTAATCTAAGTTTCAGTTTCCTCGTGTATAAAATGGGAATAATAAGAATATCATTCTCATAGGGTTGTGCCAAGGAATGAATAATGTAAAGTGAATAAAATAATGTAACATAAAATATTCCAGTTTGTGATAAACAATACAGAATTTAAGTTGGCTGATAAAGGCTTGTCTACCTTATTTTCTCCTATCATATGTGCTCCCCCCCTTTGTTTTTTGAGACAGGGTCTTGCTCTGTCACCCAGGCTGGAGTGCAGTGGCACATTCTTGGCTCACTGCAACCTCTGCCACCCTGGCTCAAGCCATCTTTCCACCTCAGCTTTGGGAGTAGCTGGGACCACAAGTGCCCACCACCATGCCCAGCTAATATTTTTGTATTTCTTGTAGAGATGGAGTTTCACCATGTTGTTCAGGCTGGTCTCAGACTCCTGAGCTCAAGCGATCAGCCCAACTCAGCCTCCCAAAGCTCTGGGATTATAGGCATTACCAATGAACCCAGCCCATGTGTTCCTTTAACTCCATTGTAGAAGGCATATTGTGTAGAATGTATTCTATTTGTTTATTATCACATCATGTGAAAAGTTCGGGACTAATTTTAATGAAATTTGACATTATGCTTATTATGGTCTGACTGAAACTATAGATTCCAAAATGCAAATAATCCCTCAGGGCAGCTGAAACTAAAGCATAACATGAGCCCCATATGACTACCCTTAGAAGAGGCATGCCATAAACAACAAGACACAATGGAAAGGAATAAACAAGCAGTGGTTTCTGAGGGTCAGGGACTCCAAGTGGCAGTTAATTTGAATTGACTGCTTCCTACTTGGGTAATTCTAGGTATATACTCCAGAGGAATTAGTAGCAGCAAATTCATTCTTTTTTAATATAAATTTATTTTGATAACAATGTATTCATTATGAGGACATGAGCATGGGAAAGAAAAGTTAAGATGTTAAACAGAAGAAAATATTTACATAACTTCAAACAGTTGCAGATACAAAGCCAAGGAGAAGTAGATTGAATTACATTTTCTAAAGAGACTGTCGGACCCAGCCACTGAGCTTTCTCATCATTCTCCATGGTTCCTGAACCTCTGCACCCTCTTCTTCCATCCTTTCCCCCAACCTGGATAAGCAATGTAAAAGCAATTTCAGTGTTTAAGTTGAACTGTAGTTAGTGTACCTGAGTCATAGAATAAACTGGAAAGAGCCATTCAAGGAAAAAGAAAAACACGTACTGTAATTGAAGACAAACATCACTCAATCTATAACACATTTTCAGGAATTCATGTATATGTTTTTATATATAAGATATATAAATGTAATATGCATAAATATAGTCACTGGGCAATCACCAGAAAGTATTTAAGGTAACTTATATGCATTACTAGAATCTGTGATATATTATATTTTATTTAGTGCATCCAAATACCCTAATTATTACTAAATGGAGGCAAGCTAATAAGCTGCAAGCTATCTCTAGAAAATTGGGCATAAGACTATGTTAGAAATCTTCCAGGAATAGAATTAAACAGAAAACAACTAAGATTAGTTGTTTGCATATTTTTAGTTAATATTAAATTAAAATGTACCACGTGGTTTTAAAACCTTTAAGATATTAAACAATTTTTTTGTTTTAAATGTGAAGGTACCTCCTCCGAAGAATTCCTAAAATAAAACAGAATATTTAATTACATAAATAACTGCGATAAAGCTGTGTTTCATTGTTATATTTGTCTGGCAATAAATGAGGGATTTCAGTCTTTCATTTGACATATTTTAGAAGTACTAAATTTACCAAATAATCAACCATTTTTATTTTCTTATATGCCTTCAGAAAGTAAACAAACTGGTGGTTTTATTAAGCATTTATTAACCTTATTGTCATGTTACAGGTTTAATATTAAATATGTTGCTGTGTGTTGTGAAGATTTGAAAAATATATTCTAAATGGGAAGAAATAGGCTATTTCTTGAAAAACAGAAGAAATACAAACTAAAAAATATACATATTCAGTTCTACTAGGGTTTGAATATATATCCCAAAAAGCATGTGGTGGAAACTTAGTATGTGATGCAACAGTGTTGGGAGATGGGACCTAATGGGAGGTGTTATGGGAGGTGTGGGACTCTGTCATAGCAACACAAAACAAACTGAGCCAACTTTCCCTAAAATGTAAGCATTTTTTTTTCAGAGAGGGAGAGAAAACAAAACATTTTTCTCTTTCAATCAGAGTTTAAAAAAAAAAATTAGTGGCTGGGTGTGGTGGTTCACGCCTGTAATCTCAGCACTTTGGGAGGCCGAGGTTGGTGGATCACGAGGTCAGGAGATCGAGACCATCCTGGCCAACATGGTGAAACCCTGTCTCTACTAAAATATAAAAATTAGCTGGGCGTGGTGGTGCGTGCTTGTAATCCCAGCTACTTGGGAGGCTGAGGCCGGAGAATCGCTTGAACCCAGGAGGTGGAGGCTGCAGTGAGCCGAGATCGCGCCACTGCACTCCAACCTGGCGACAAAGTGACACTCTATCTTAAAAAAAAAAAAAAAAAAAAAAAAATTAGTTACTTGGGGCTAACAATGGGAAGCACAACAGCAACAACAGCAGATTTAGTTGTTTGATATTATTTCTGTAAGACTTAACACAGCATGTGTGAGATATTGTCCTGGCCCTCAGCTCTACTGCACTCTAAGGCACATGTAGGCATGCAGTAGTAGACAGCTCTGGTGCCATGTGATCGAAGATTTAAAATGCCAGGATACAGAGATTGCCCATAATGTGGTAAGCAATGAAGAACAAATGAAAATTAAAGGGAAAAGAGGGGTTTATGCTTAGGAAAATAAATTCTAATGAAAGAATCAAAATACTTTAGTGTGAAAAACTGGTAACTAAATGAATTTGAAATGAAGACTTTGAAAGACAGCGTCTAACTCAGACATGGACTAATAATCATATAATCGATAAAGGACCTCACAAATGGGACCCTAACTGGTATGTCAGAGATTTTTTAGATGCAAGTAAAATCTTACGTAGAGGAAGGCTGAGGTTGCAGGAAACCTGGTCAGTAGTTTTCAAACCTTTTTCTTTTAATAGTAAGCATTTAAATTAAAAAATAACAATAAAAAAGAAATAAATGTATGTAATATCTTGTCAAGATCAGTGAGAAATATCTCATTGGGTGCTTCTCATAGAGACAAGGACACCAAACAAGTTTCAATATGCCCCCACAGCTTGGGCTTCTCTGCATTTTTTTTTTTTTTTTTTTTTTTTTTTTTTTTAAAAGGAGACCAGGCTTCAATCTGTCGCCCAGGCTTGAGTGCAGAGACATGATCATAGCTCACTGCAACCTGGAACTCATGGGCTCAAGAAATTCTCCCGCCTCAGACGCCCGAGTAGCTGGGACTATAGGCATGTGCCATCACACGCAGCTAAATTCTCTGCATAACTTTATGGCACTGCCTAACTCAAGTAATGAGGGCTAAAAAGATGATTTCTCCAGGTACTCTATATTCCCTTGTCAATGATAAACCAGCCTGGCCTTTTCAAAGATGCATCTTTAGATCTTTGCAAATTTCCAAATTACTCAATACCACCAAAGTATATAATTATTCTCCCCCACTCTAATATAGCATATTATAATTTTATCAGAGCAACTACACATACTATAAGTTGAAAACTACAAAAATATTATGAAATGGTAATTCTAGGTAATTCTTTGGGCTCACTTGTTACTTACAAGACTTTTACCTTCACATCAACCTTGCATAATAATGTAACTGTTCAGATAGTCTTTTCCTAATGCATGGATTTTTTTTTTGGTTCAATAAATAGATTTTCCCAGCTTTACTGAGGTGCAGTTGGCAAGTAGAAATTGCATATATTTAGGGTGTATAATATGATGTTGTGATATATGTATATATTGTAAAATGGTTACCATAATCAAGCTAATAAACATATCTATTGCATCACATAGTTATGTCTTTGTGTGTGTGATGAAAATACTTGAGATCCTCTCTCTCAGCAAATTCTAAGTATACAATGCATTGTCATTAATTATAGTCACCATGCCGTACATTAGGGTCCCAGAACTTGTTAACCTTATGGCTGCAAGTTTATACTCTTCAACCAACATCTTCCCGTTTCTCCTTTCCCCTAACCACTGGTAACCACCCTTCTCTCTGTTTCTGTAAATGTGACTTTTTTAGATTTCGCATATAAGTGAGATCATGCAGTATTCGTCTTTGTGTGTATGGCTTACCCTAATGTCTTCCAGGTTCCTCAATGTTGTCACAAATGTCAGAATTTCCTTTTTTTTTTAAGGGTAAATAATATCCATTGTGTGTGTGTGTGTGTGTTTTGTGTGTGTATGGATCACATTTTCTTTATTAATTCATCAGTTGATGGACACTTAGATTGATTCCATATCTTTGCTATTGTGAATAATCCTGCAGTGAACATGGTAGTGCAGCTATATCTTCAACATATCAATTTTATTTTTCTTTGGATATATATTCAGTAGTGAGATTGCTGAATCATACGATAGTTCTATTTTTAATTTTTTGAAAAACCCCCATACTGTTTTCCATAATAGCTGTACTAATTTATATTTCCACTGTGTGTGAGAGTTTTCTTTTCTCTACACCCTAACCAACACTTATTATCTTTAGACTTTTTGCTAATAGTCATCATAACAGGTGTGAGGTGGTATTACATTGTGGTTTTGATTTGCATTTGCCTGATAATTTAAGATATTGAGCACCTTTTCACATACCTCCCGGACATTTTTATGTCTTCTTTGGAAAAATGTACATTCAGTTCTTTTGCCCATTTTACTTTTATTTTTAATTTTTAGGTTTTTTTCTTTTTTTTTTTTTTTTTTCAGCAGGACCTTGTCTGTCACCCAGGCTTTAGTGTGGTGGTGTGTCACTGCAGCTTCAAATGCCTGGGCTCAAGCAATCTGCCTGCCTCAGCCCTCCTGAGTAGCTAAGACTACAGGCACATAGCACCATGCCCAGCTAATTTTTTAACTTTTGGTAGATACAGGATCTCACTATGTTGCCCAGGCTGGTTTTGAACTCTTAGCCTCAAGCAATCCTCCCTGCTCAGCCTCCTAAAATGTTTGCATTATAAGCATGAGTCACTCTGCCCATTTTTAACTCAGGTTCTTTGTTTTTTCTGCTATTAAGTTGTGTGAGTTCCTCATATATATTGGATATTAATTCCTTTTATGGCCTTGTGGCTTGCAAATATCTTCTCCCATTCCATAGGTTCCTTTTTCATTTTGTGGATTGTTTCCCATGCTGTGGAGAAACTTTCTAGTTTGATGTAATATCATTTGTTTATTTTTGCTTTTGTTGCCTGTGCTTTGGGTGGCATATCCAAGAAATCATTGTTAAGTCCAGTGTCATGGAGCTTTTCCCCTGTGTTTTCTTCTAGGAGTCTTAATAGTTTCAGATCTTATGTTTAAATCTTTAATTCATCTTGAGTTGATTTTGTGTATGGTGTAAGATAAGGATCTGATTGATTGATTTTCTTTTTTTTTTTTTTTGCATCAGCATATCCAGTTTTCCTAATACCATTTATTAACGAGACTATTCTTTCTCATCATTGTGTATTCTTGGAGTCTTTGTCAAAAATTAATTGACCATATATTAGACAGAGTCTTTTGCATAGTCTTTTCTGTAATCTCATTTTTGGTTTAATGCTGGATTTAGTATTTCACTTCAAAGTGCACATAAGCATAATAGAAACCAAACAATCCACAATTTTATTCCCAACATTAGAAATTATCATGGAAACATGGTAAATGGTTTCATGAAGTTCATATTTTCAATTCTTTATGTTCTTTTAAGGTTTGATAAATTCTTAATTTTTGATGAAATTCTTGAAACAATAAAATATTAAATTTGAAGAAAAAGGCGGTCCATGATAAAGCAAGCACATGCACATGTGTGTGTGCGCACACACACACATACACACAACAGACATATAGATATGCAACCACTAACAACCACAAATAAAGACTTTCTCTAAGGAACTCAACATGCTTCACAGATTATTCTTTATCATTCATATTAATCAAGGACAGATGATCTTCATTTTAGTTAATTGCTTTAATTTTCTACACAGCCAACTTTTTTACTGACCCTCACTGCTACATAATTTAGGCTTTGTGTCCTCTATCCCTTTGCATCAATCTTCTGAGAAGAGAATTAGCAAATAACAAAACCACAAAATTGGACAACAGATCTAGATAGGGCACAAAAATAATTCTCAAGGGTTCATAACCTGTATAATCAATAGGTAACTACGCTATTTAATCTCATAATTCTTTTGTGAGCTAGAATGGGAATATGTAGTTTGCTAATAAGGAAGCAGGCAAAGAGAATATATTCACTATGCTAATTCCACATGATTTATCCAATGTCACCCCGAGCTAACGCTCAGCATAGAACTGAGTGATTATTGAGATAATCCAAAGAGGGCATTGGATTACTAAAGAAGCACATGGATCTCCTTCTCAGAAAATTTAAAAATAGGATTGGTGCTCATGCTGGCTTTGCATAGAGATATTTTTTTTCCAAAAGATCTGATTATTAACTTTGGGAAAAATAACTCTTTTTAAAATAGCATTAGATATTTCAATTCAAATTCAAAAAAAATGTGTTGTTTTTTGTCTATTAGACCCAGTGCTGGATAGGTGCTGAAGGCAGCAACACAGAGACCTTACCTTCAAGGGACTTTACATCTAGGAGAGAGTACAAAATGTATGGAAATAGGTATAAAATGCTGATAGCAATGCTAGTGCTGCAAGAGAGATGCAAAGAGAAGGGAGTGGTTGTGTTCACCTTGGAACCTGATAAAGGAGAAGGCAGTGAGTAGGGGTGAATCGAGACTCGGTATGAGTTCATCATTATTGAAGCTATATAATGGGCACATGGGGGTTAATTGTGCAATTTTGTTCATGTCTTTATACATTTAATTTTTTCATAATAGAAAATGTTTCTTAGAAGGGCTTCATGAAAGAAGTGGCATTTGAGATAGACCTTGACAAAACAGCAGTCTTTTGATAAGCCAACGTAACTTCTATAATAAGCAGAAGTCCTGTATCTTAGTGTATCACAAATGTAAAGCTTTTAAAATGTAATGTTAATAAAATATTCAACACTTTAAGATAGGAAAAGAAAAAAAGAGGCCAGGGATGGTGGCTCATGTCTGCAATCCTGGCACTTTGGGAGGCCAAGGTGAGAGGACTGCTTGAGGCCAGGAATTTAAGAACAACTTGGCCAACACAGGGAGATTTTGTCTCTTAAAAAGAAAGAAAGAAAGAAAAAAAAGAAGTCCAGGTAGATATGTAGTTTAAAATGGCCTAGACTGTTTATGTTTAATGCTGTGCTGCTTAGCTGGCACATAAAGCATCTACTAGGGTATAGGAGAATGAGATGAAACTAAGAATTATTTTTATTATTTTTGTTTGATGATTTTGGATGTTAAATTGTGACATTTAAAATTATTACAGCAGTTAATAGCCTAGCCATCAGTGACTTTAGCGTGACTTGATTAGAGCTTTGATTATGGGGGAAAGAAAGAGAATGAAGTGAACCTGATCTGAATTCAAATTCCAGTTAGGAAGATGTTACAGAGTTCAGGAGGGGTTATGCAATGAAGAAATAACAATGACAATAGAGAATGAAAAGGGAGGACAGAAAAGAGGTGGGCTGTAGAGGGAGAATATTAGGACAATTGATTGAATTGTGAGGAGAGAGAGGGAGGACAGAAAATAATCAAAGATAAATTCAAGATTATGTTCCCAGTCTGGGCGCACAGAAGTAGAGACATCAGGGCCCAGAATAGTGAAGACAAGTTAGGTTTAGTCATAACTGGTCTGAAGGGTGAGGAAAAGGGCACCTAGATAGAGGTGACCAAATGACAGGAAAATACTATCCCTCTGAAAGAAGAATGAGAGATCTAAGGTACGACCTAAGGAACAAGTTAATAAAACTGTATTGTGTTAGAGATTTTCGTTAAATAACTAGATTTTAGCTGTTATTGTCACAAAAAGAAGTAACTGTGAGATTATAGATATGTTAATCTGCTTCACTGTAATAGCCATTGCATTATCTATGTTTCCATAGTTATCTCTATGTATTCCATAACATCATGTTGTAAACTTCAAATATACACAATGACAGTATTTAAAAATTAAAAATAAATAAGAGAGAGGAAGAGAGAGGAAACTTCATATTTACTCACATGGAACAGATCACCGAACATAAAATTCCTGAGCAGATGATTGAGTAAAAGAAATAAAGAGGGCTGTAAACAAAATCTTGGAGAATTAAGGATTTGACTTTATATGAGAAAAGAAAAAGAGCAAAAGACAGAAGATAACTCAGACAATAACACTACTACTAACATCTTGTGTTTACTCAAGGTTGGCTAATGATAAACAATGCCGAATTTAAATGGTTTAAAATACTGAAAGTTTATTTCTTATTCAAGCAACAGTTCGATGCAGATGTTCCTGGTTAGGTAGCTCTTCTCTCAGCAGCAACGCAGGGATGCAAACTCCTTCTACCTTGTAGTTCAGACCTCCTCTATGTCCTTGAAGTTCTTTCTATGCAGTTGAAGTATAGAGAATCAAATGGAAGATCATGGTAGGAAGACTTTATGGGTTAGCCCTGAAAGTGACATGTATCATTTTGCCCACATATCATTAACCCAAATTCAGTCACCTGGCTGTACCAAAATGCAAGGCAAAACTAGTTAGAATCTATCATGTCTTATATTTGCATCACACAGCTTTTAGAGACCTGTCATATACATTACTACATAATACAATTTCATGAAAGGCCATAAAGTACAGTGGTTAAGGCCATGCATGGTGGCTCACACCTGTGATGCCAGTGCTTTGGGAGGCCAAGGCAGGAGAATTGCTTGAGGCCAGCAGCTCAAGATCAACCTGGGCAACATAATGAGACTTCCTCTCCTTAAAACAAGTTAAAAATTTAGCTGGGCATGGTGATGTGCACCTGTAGTCCCAATTACTCACGAGGCTGAGGTGGGAGGATACCTTGAGCCGAGGAAGTTGAGGCTGCAGTGAACCATGATTGCACCACTGCACACCGGCCTGGGAAATAGAGCAAGACCTTGTATCTAAAAAAATAATAATAAAATTAAAAAGCACAGTGACTAAAAGCATGAGCTGTAGAGATAAAATCACTGAAATTTGTGTCCTGGCTTCACTATAATATTTAGTAGCATAGCAATTACCTAGAGTAAACTAATGCACCTTTCTGTATCTCATTGTAAAAGTTAATAATAACAAAATCTAACCCATAGGGTTGTTAAGAAGTTAATAAATGTTAATAAATATTAAATGATACTTATTAAGGAGTTAACAAATGTATAAATAGTTTATAAATAATAGTGCCTAGCATGTGTCTGGCAGGCAATAAGTAGTCGGTAAGAATTAGCCATCAGTATCACATTAGGACTGTAGCAATTTAATGGTGGAGTAAGCATTAAATAATGTGAAACGTAGAGAGGCAACAGCAGTGACTAGAGAGAAAGTCATCAATTTGTCCATTAAGTTACATGAACAACTGCAAAAAATTCTGCTTTGTTACAGTTAACACCACCCAAATAAGAGACAAAAAGGTAGGATTCCCAACTACCATCAATTTTCAGTTCACCTATTTAGAACTGTAGAATAAATGATCTCTGAGAAAAATCACAGGATATTGCAGTCAAGTAAAACAAGAAGGTTCAGATAGGGTCTTACTCTAAATGTCTTATACTGAAGTATGTAAACCATATTGTGAAGAAAGAGTGCTTATCAATTTAAGATTCACTTTCTATGCTTCCTTCTCTCAAGATGAAATCTTTTAGTAGGTCACAGCTAGTAGATCTCAGTCAGTCAATTTTACCTCAGCAAGTAGTTGACTGTAGTTTATATATACATTAATGTAAACATCAATATTGCCCATGAGGGTTTCTTGATTTTTGGAAGCTTCACTTTCTTCCTTATATTTTATTGCTCCCTCCCCAGGTTTGCCATATAATATTTCTGTTCTGTCGCTCTTATGGTTTCTTGGTAAATGTCCAAATATCTTGCCTGTTTTAAAAAATTGTATCTTAAAATTAAACCTTTTGTTGTGACATGGCTGTAGATTCACATGGAGTAAGAAATATTATAAGAGATTCCAGTATACCCTTTACCTACCCAGTTCCCCTCAGTGGTAGCATCTTAGGAATACAATATAGAACAATATCATAACCAGGATATAGACATTGATACAATCAAGATACAGAACACTTCCATAACCACAAAGATCCCTCTGGTTGCCCCTTTATAGCCCCCTTTACTTCTCTCCCATTGACCCCTTCCTCAAGCCCTGGCAACCACTAATCTCTTCTCCAGTTTTAGAATTTTGTCATTTTAAGAATGTTATATAAATGCCCGGGTGCCGTGGCTCACGCCTGTAATCCCAACACTTTAGGAGGCCGAGGCAGGCGGATTACCCGAAGTCAGGAGTTTGAGACCAACCTGGCCTACATGGCAAAACCCCATCTCTACTAAAAATACAAAAACTAGCTGGACGTAGTGGCAAGCACCTGTAGTCCCTGCTACTGGAGAGGCTGATGCAGGAGAATCACTTGAAGCTGGCAGGTGGAGGTTGCAGTGGGCTGAGATCATGCCACTGCACCCCAACACTCCACCCTAGGGGACAGAACGCTCCACCCTGAGTGAAAGAATGAGACTCTGTCTCAATAAAAAAAAAGTTATATAAATGTAATAATCAATGTGTAAATTTTTGGCATTTTTTCCCACTCAGTACAATTCTCTGGTGATTACAGTAGGTTGTTCTGTGTATCAATACTTTTTATTGCTGAGTAATATTTCATGGTGTGGATATACCAGTTTCTTTTACCACATAGACCTGTTGAAGGATATCTGGGTTATTTCCAGTTTTTGGCTATTACAAAGCTACCAAAAATATCAAAGTACAAGTTTTTGTGTAAACTCATGTCTTCATTTCTCTAGAGTAAATGCCCAAGAGTGAAATCATTGGGCTGAAAAATGTTTGCATGTTTAGCTTTTAATGAAACTGTTAAACTATTTCCAGAGTAGCTGTAACATTTTTAATTCCCACCAACGATGTATGAATGATACAATTCCTCCTCATTCTTACCAACATTTGGTGTTGTCACTATTTTCTCTTAAGTCATTCTGTTAGGTGCTTAGTGTTAGCTCGTTGTGATTTTTGGCATTTCTCTAATGACTAATGATGTTGAGCATCTTATTTTTATCTGCCCATCTGTATATCTTCTTTGGTGAAATGTCTCTTCATAATTTTTTCCTATCCCATGTTTTAATTGGATTCCTTGCTTTAAAAAAAATTTTTTAACATTTTTATTTTTAAAATAGAGATGGGGTCTTGTCATGTTGCCCAGGCTGGTCTCAAACTCCAGGGGTTAAGCAATCCTTCCACCTCATTCTTCCAAAGAGCTGGGTTTTCAGGTGTGTGCCACCACACCTGGCTGGATTGTTTGTTTTTTTACCATTGAATTTTAAGGGTTTTATACATTCTAGATCCACATTTTTCCAGGTACATGGTTTCAAATATTTTCTAAATAGGGTATTTCACTCACCAAAGTTTTAAATTTTAATCAAATTGATTTAGCAATTATTTTCTTTTATGGATCATGCTTTGGGGTTGAGTCTAAGAATTCTTTGCCTTGTCCTTAGATTCCAGAAAATTTCCCTACTTTTTAAATTTTTTTTCTGAAAGCTTTATAGTCTTACGGTTTACATTTAATTTTGTGATCCATTTTGAATTACTTTTTGTATAATATATGAGACATAAATTCAGGGTGGTTTTTAAATTTTTTTTTTTTTGATGGGGAGTGGGTTGCCTATAGGTTTTCAATTGCTCCAGCATCATTTGTTTAAAGGTCTCTTTCCCCTTCATTTAATTTATTTTGCACCTTTGACAAAAATCAGTTGGGCATATTCATATGGGTCTATTTCTGGGTTTCAGGTTATGCTTCATTGATCTATAAGATTATCTCTCCACCAATACCACGTAGTCTTAATTTCTGTAGCTATGTAATAAGCTTGGAAATCAAAGCTTATTTGATTCCTCCCACATTACTTTCTTTCAAAATCATTTTAGCTTTCTAGTTTCTTTTCTGTTTTTGTTTTGTTTTGTTAGTTTGTGTATACATTTTAGAATAATCTTATCTGTAGCCACAAAAAACCTTGCTGGGATTTTTGATAAACAATCCCAGAGAGACAAAGATATGTGAACATTCAGACAGATAATTCATGTGTTATTTTGAATTTCACTGAGTTTCCTTAAAACAGCTATTTGTCTGACAGATAGCTGTCAGACAAGAGATTGAAATAATTAAAAAGAATCAAACAGAAATTCTAGAGTTGAAAAATGCAATTCACATACTGAAGCATGCATCAGAATCTCTTAACAGCAGAACTGATCAAGCAGAAGAAATAATTTGTGAGCTTTAAGACAGGCTATTTGAAAATATGCAGTCAGAGGAGACAAAAGAAAAAAGAATAAAAAACAATGACACATGCCTACAAGATCTAGAAAATAGTCTCAAGTGGGCAAATCTAAGAGTTATTGGCCTTAAAGAGGAGGTAGAGAGAGATAAGGGTGGAAAGTTTACTCAAAGGGATAATAGCAGGGAATGTTCCGAACCTAGAGAAAGATATCAATATTCAAGTATAAGAACGCTATGGAAGACCAAGCAGATTTAGCCCAAAGAAAACACCTCAAAACATTTAATATTCAGACTTCCAAAGGTCAAGGATAAAGGAAGGATCTTAAAAGTATCAAGAGAAAAGAAACAAATAGCATGCAGTGGAGTTCCAGTATTTCTGGCAGCAGACTATTCAGTGGAAGCTTTACAGGCCAGGAGAGAGTGGCATGACATACTTAAAGTTCTAAGGAAAAAACTTTTACCCTAGAATAGTATATCCAGTGAAAACATCCTTCAAACATGAAGGATAAGTATTTTCTAAACAAAAACTAAGGGATTTCATCAACACTAGATCTATCCTACAAGAAATGCTAAGGGGAGATTTTCAATCTGAAAAAAAAAGGACATTAATTGGTAATAATAAATCTTCTGAAGGTACAAAACTCACTGGTAATAATAAATACACAGAAAACCACAGAATCTTATAACAACAATTGTGGTGTATAAACTACTCATATGTTAAGTACAAAGATTAAAAGAGGAACCAATCAAAATAATGACTACTCCAACTTTTCAAGACATAGATGATACAGTAAGATATAACTAGAAAAAACAAAAAGTTAAAAAGTGATGGGACAAACTTAAAGTGTGGAGTTTTATTAGTTTTTTTCTTTGCTTGTTTGTTTGTTTATGCAATCAGTGTTAAGTTGTCATCAGTTTAAAATCATGGATTATAACAAATTATTTGCAAGCCTCATGGTAGCCTCAAATAAAAACACATACAATGGATACACAAAAAAATAAAAAGCAGAAAGTTAAAACATACCACCAGAGAAAATCACTTTCACTAAAAGGAAGACAGGAAGGAATAAGGAATAGAATACCACAGAACACCAGAATACAAATTACAAAATGGCAAGAGTAAGACCTTACTTATTAATAATAACATTGAATTTAAACAGAATAAACTCTCCTATCAGAAGACATAGAATAGCTGAATAGATTTAAAAAAAAAAAAAAAAGACCTGGTGATCTGTTGCCTACAAGAAACACACTTCACCTACAAAGACACACACAGACCAAAAATAAAGGGATGGAAAAAGGTATTCTATGCAAATGGAAACCATACAAAAGCAGGAGTAGCTATATTTATATCAGAGAAAATAAATTTCAAGACAAAAACTATAAAAAGAGATGAAAATGGTCATTATGTAATGAAAATGGGTCAATTCAGCAAAAGGATATAACAATTACAAATATATATATACATCCAACACTGGAGCACCCAGATATATAAAGCAAATGTTATTAAAGTTAGAGAGAGACCTTGATATAATCATAGCTGGTGACTTATACACCTCACTTTCAGCATTGAGCTGATCAACCAGACAGAAGATCAACAAAGGAACACTGGACTGAATATGCACTATAGACCAAATGGACCTAATAGATAATTATAGAACATTTTATCCAATGGCTGCAGAATACTCATTATTATTCTTAATACAAAACAAGTCTTAAAACATAAAAAAATGGAAATAATATCAAGTATCTTCTCTAATCACGGTGTAATAAAACTAAAAATTAATAACAAGAAGAATTTTGGAAACTATACAAACACATGGAAATTAAATAACATGTTTCTGAATGACCAGTGGGTCAATGAATTAAGAATTAAGAAGGAGACTGAAAAATTTATTGAAGCAAATGATAATGGAAACATAACATATCAAAACCTATGGGATATAGCAAAAGCACTACCAAGGGGGAAGTCTATAGCTATAAGGGCCTACATAAAAACATAGAGAAACTTCAAATAAACAACCTAATGATGCATCTTAAATAACTAGAAAAGCAAGAGCAAATTAAACCCCAAATTAATAGAAAAAAAAATAAAGACTAGAGTAAAAGTAAATGAAACTGAAATAAAGAAAACAAAAAAAGATCAAGACAATGAAAAGTTGGTTCTTTGTAAAGATCAATGAAATTGACTAGCCTTTAGCCAGACTAAGAAAAAAAAGTAGTCTTGAATAAATAAAATTAGAGATGAAAAAGAACACATTACAACCAATACTGCAACAATTCAGATGATCATTAGAGGCTACCATGAGCAACTACATGCCAATAAACTGGAAAACCTAGAAGAAATGGATATATTCCTAGACACATACGACTGAGATTAAACCATGAAGAAATCCAAAACCTGAAGAGACTAATAACAAGTAACAAAATTGAAGTTATAATAAAATGTCTCCCAGCAAAGAAAAGTCCAAGACTCAATGGCTTCACTGGAATTTTACCAAACATTTAAAGGATACCTAATACCAATCCTACTCAAAAATTTTATAAAATAGAGGAAAGGGGAATAGTTCCAAACTTATTCTGCACGGCTAGTATTATTAAAAAGTAATTGATGTTTTTTGCCATTAAAAGTCAGGATAACACCCTGATACCAAAATTAGGCAAAGAGACATCAAAAGAGAAAACTACAGGCCAATATATCTGATTTACATGAGTGCAAAAATCCTCAACAAACTACTAGCAAACCAAATTCAACAACATATTAAAAAGATCATTCAACATGATCAAGTGGGATTTATCACAGGGATGCAAGGTTGGTTTAACTTATGCAAATCAATCAATGTGATACATTATATCAACAGAATAGAGGACAAAAACCATATGATCATTTCAACGATACTGAAAATGCATTTGGTAAAATTCAACAACTCTTGATGACAAAACTCCTCAAAAAGCTGGGTATAGAAGAAACATACCTCAACATAATAAAAGCCATATATGACAGACCCACAGCTAGTATCATACTTAATGGGGAAAAGCTGAAAGCTTTTCCTCTAAGACCTGGAATATGACAAGGATGCCCACTTTCACCACTGTTATTCAACATAGTAGTGGAAATCCTAGCTAGAGCAATCAGACAAGAGAAAAAATAATGGACATCTAAATTGGAAAGGAAGAAGTCAAATTATCCTTGTTTGCAGATGATATAATCTGTATTTGGAAAAAACCAAAGACTCCATAAGAAAATTATTATAACTGAAAAACAAATTCAGTAAAATTGCGTGATACAAAATCAACATACAAAAATCTGTAGCATTTTTATATGCCGACAGTGAATAATCTGAAAAAGAAATTTAAAAAGTAATCCCATTTACAATAGCTACAAATAAACTTAAATACCTAGCAATTAACTAAAAAAGTGAACAATCTCTACAATAAAAACTATAAAACACTGATGAAACTAATTGAAGACAACACCAAAAAATGAAAAGATATTCCATGTTCAAGGATTGGAATAATCATTATTGTTAAAATGTCCATACTTCCCAAAGCAATCTACAGATTCAACACAATCCTTATAAAAATACCAATTATATACTTCACAAAAATAGGAAAAAAAATCCTAAAATTTATATGGAGCCACAAAAGACCCAGAATAGCCAAAGCTATCTTCAGCAAAAAGAGTAAAACTGGAGGAATCATATTACCTGACTTCAAATTATACTACAGAGTGATAGTAATCAAAACAGCATGGTACTAGCATAAAAACACATAGACCAGTGGAACAGAATACAGAGCCCAGAAACAAATCCATACTTTTACAGTGAATTCATTTTTGACAAACATGCCAAGAACATACCTTGGGGAAAGAACAGTACCTTCAATAAATTATACTGGGAAAACTACATATCTATAGGCAGAAGAATGAAGCTAGACCCCTACTTCTCATCATGTGCAAAAATCAAATCATAATGGATTAAAGACTTAAATCTAAGATGTCAAACTATGAAACTACTAAAAGAAAACATTGGCAAAATTCTTCAGGAAATTGGAGTAGGCAAAAATTTCTTGATTAATTCCCCTCAAACACAAGCAACTAAAGCAAAAGTGGTCAAATGGTATCACATCGAGTTAAAAAGCTTCTGCCCAGCAAAGGAAACAATTTAAAAAAGTGAAGAGACGTCCCACAGAATGGGAGAGAATATTTGCAAACTATCCATCTGATAAGGGATTAATAACCAGAATATATAAGGATCTCAAACAATTCTATAGGAAAAAAATCCAAGAATCATATTTAAAAATGGGCAAAACATCTGAATAGACATTTCACAAAAGAAGACATAAAAATGACAAACAAGTATATAAAAAGCTGGTTAACATCATTGATCATCAAAGAAATACAAATCGAAACTACAATGAGATGTTATATCATCCCAGTTAAAATGACTTTTATCCAAAAGGCATGTAATAACAAATGTTGGTGAGGATGTGGAGAAAAGGAAACTTCTGTACACTGTTGGTGGGAATGTATTAATATATTAGTACAACCTCTAAGGAGAACAGTTTGGAGATTCTTCAAAGAACTGAAAATGGAGCTACCATATGATCCAGCAATTGCTCTACTTGGTATATATCCAAAAGAAAGAAAATCAGTGTGTCAAAAAGATTTCTTTATTCCCATGTTTGTTGTAGCAATATTTACAATAGCCAAGATTTGGAAGCAACTTGTGTCCATCAACAGATGAATGAACAAAGCAAATGTGGTACATATACACAATGAAGTACTGTGCAGCCATAAAAAAGAATGAAATGCTATCATTTGCAACAACATGGATAGAACTGTAATATGTCCTGCTAAGTGAAATACGCCAGTCAAAGAAAGAAAAATTTCACATGTTCTTACTTATTTGTGGGAGCTAAAAAGTGAAACAATTGAACTCATGGAGATAGAGAGTAGAGTGATAGCTACCATAAGTTGAGAAGGGTAGTTAGCGGCTAGAGGGAAGGGAGGATGGCTAATGGGTACAAAAAACAGTTAGAATGAATAAGATCTAGTATTTGATAGCACAACAGAGTGACTATAGTCAATAATAATTTATTGTACATTTTAAATGTAACTAAAAGAAAATAATTGGATTTTTTTAACACAAAGAAGAAATAAATGCCTGAGGTAATTGGTATCCCATTTACCCTGATGTGATTATTATGCATTATATGCCTATATCAAAGTATGTCATGTATCCCATAAATATATACACCTACCATGTACCCACAAAAATTAAAAGTAAAAATATTTTATATTTAAAAAAGACAGAAAAAAGAAAAATAAATGCAATTGATTTTTGTATGTTTATCATATATCCTGCAACCTTGCTGAACTCAGTTATTAGTTCTAAGAGTATTTTATAAATTATTTGGGATTTCCTATGTGGATCATAATGTCACCTGCAAATATGGACAGTTTATTTCTTCCTTTTCAATCTGTAAAATTTAATTTTCTTTTCTTGCATTATTGCACAGGCTAGAACTTTAAGTTCTAGGTTGAATAAGAATGGAAGGAGTGGACATCCTTGCCTTTTTCCTAATCTTAGAGGGGAAGCAGTCATTCTTTCATCATTAAGTATATTATTGTAAGGTTTTGGTAGTTGCTCTTTATTAAGTTAAAGAGGTTCCCTTCTATTCCTACTTTTCTGATATATTTTTTCTCTCTCTCTGTGAATGTGAATGGGAGTTGAATTTTGCCAGAAGCCTTTTCTTTCTCAATTGATATGATCTTGTGTTTTTCTTCTTTAGTCTGTTTAATAGCTTTGATTTGACTGATTTTGAATATTGAATTTTTTTTTTTAGAGGTTATTACTTCCTATCAATTTTTTTTAAATTATACTTTAAGTTCTAGGGTACATGTGCATAACGTGCAGGTTTGTTACATATGTATACTTGTGCCATGTTGGTGTGCTGCACCCATCAACTCGTCAGCACCCATCAACTCGTCATTTACATCAGGTATGCAATCCCTCCCCCCTCCCCCCTCCCCGTGATAGGCCCCAGTGTGTGATGTTCCCCTTCCCGAATCCAAGTGATCACATTGTTCAGTTCCCACCTATGAGTGAGAACATGTGGTGTTTGGTTTTCTGTTCTTGCGATAGTTTGCTGAGAATGATGGTTTCCCACTGCATCCATGTCCCTACAAAGGACACAAACTCATCCTTTTTTTATGGCTGCATAGTATTCCATGGTGTATATGTGCCACATTTTCTTAATCCAGTCTGTCACAGATGGACATTTGGGTTGATTCCAAGTCTTTGCTATTGTGAATAGTGTCGCAATAAACATACATTGATTCCAAGTCTTTGCTATTGTGAATAGTGCCACAATAAACATGCATGTGTCTTTATAGCAGCATGCTTTATAATCCTTTGGGTATATACCCAGTAATGGGATGGCTGCGTCATATGGTACTTCTAGTTCTAGATCCTTAAGGAATCGCCATACTGTTTTCCATAATGGTTGAACTAGTTTACAATCCCACCAACAGTGTAAAAGAAAAAGCAACGGCAACAAAAGCCAAAATTGACAAATGGGATCTAATTAAACTAAAGAGCTTCTGCACAGCAAAAGAAACTACCATCAGAGTGAACAGGCAACCTACAGAATGGCAGAAAATTTTTGCAATCTACTCATCAGACAAAGGGCTAATATCCAGAACCTACAAAGAACTCAAACAAATTTACAAGAAAAAAAAAACAAACAACCCCATCAAAAAGTGGGCAAAGGATATGAACACACATTTCTCAAAAGAAGACATTCATACAGCCAACAGACACATGAAAAAATGCTCATCATCACTGGCCATCAGAGAAATGCAAATCAAAACCACAATGAGATACCATCTCACACCAGTTAGAATGGCAATCATTAAAAAGTCAGGAAACAACAGGTGCTGGAGAGGATGTGGAGAAATAGGAAATTGAATATTGATTTTTAAATATTGAACCATCAGTTGGGCATGGTGACTCATGCCTGTAATCCTAGCACTTTGGGAGGCCAAGGTGGGTGGATTACTTGAGGTCAAGAGTTTAAGACCAGCCTGGCCAACATGGTGAAACTCTGTCACTACTAAAAATACAAAAATTAGCCAGGCATGGTGGCAGACGCCCATAATCCCAGCTACTTGGGAGGCTGAGGCAGGAGAATTGCTTGAACCCAGCAGGTGGAGGTTGCGGTGAGCCGAATCACACCACTGTACTGAGAGACAGACTAAGACCCAGTCTCAAAAAATAAAAAATAAAATAAAAACTGAACCATCTTTGCATCCACTGATAAACTGCATTATATTATGGTAGATAATGTGTTTTGTATGTTGTTAAAATTTATTTACTAATATTTTGTTAAGGTTTTCTTCATCAATATTCATCAACGATTTTGGTCTATAGTTTGTTGTTGCTGTTATTGTTTGTACTGTCTTTGTCTAGTTCTGATATCATAAAATGAACTGGGAAATATTCTTTTCTATTTTCCTGGAACAGATTATATAAAATTAGTGTTAATTCTTCTTTAAATATTTGGTACTATTCTCTAGTAAAACCATTCGAGCTTGGAGGATTCTTTTTCAGGAATTCTAAGTTATCAATTTCCTGAATAGTTACAGGCCTATTAACATTTATTTAATATTGGGTGAGTTGTGATAGTTTGTGTTTATCAAGGAATTGTCAAATTTATGTGTGTTGTGTTCCCTTATTATCATTTTGATATCTGCTTCTTCTGTAGTGATATCCCCTGTTTCATTTCTGATGTTTGTAATTTGTGTCTTCTCTTCTTTTTTCTTTGCCAGTATTGCTAGACATTTGTATGTCTTATTGCTCTTTTCACAGAACCAGTGATTTGCTTCATTGATTTTCTCTGCTGTTTTTCTGTTTTCAACTTCATTGATTTCTGTTATTATCCTTATTATTTCCTTCTTTCTGCTTACTTTGAGATTATTTTGCTCTTGGCTTTTTAGTTATTGAAGTGAGACCTTCTATTGTTGATTTGCTATTTTCCCATTCTTTTTTGAGATGGAATTTTGCTCTTGTCACCCAGGCTGGAATACAGTGGCATGATCTCAGCTCACAGCTGCCTCCGGGTTCAAAAGATTCTCTTGCCTCAGCCTCCTGAGTAGATGGGATTACAGGTGCCCCGACCATGCCCGGCTAATTTTTTGTATTTTTATTAGAGACAGAGTTTCATCATGTTGGCCAGGTCGGTTTCGAACTCCTGACCTCAAGTGATCCACCTGCCTAGGCCTCCCAAGGTGTTGGGATTACAGGCATGAGCCACTGCACCTGGCCTCTTTTTTAAAAATTATACATTTGCTGCATAAATTTCCCTCTAAGTCCTGCTTTAGCTGTGTTCCACAAATCTGATGTGTTTTATTTTCATTTTCATTCAATGCATTTTTTAAAACCTTTGTCAGAAAATTCTAACATTTCTGTCATCTTGGTATTGGCATTTACTGGTTGTCTTTTTTATTCTGTTTGAGATCTTCCTTGCTCTTAGTATGAATAATTTTTAATTGCATCCTGAACATTTATATATTGTGTTATGAAACTCTGGATATTCTGTAAACTTTTTGTTTTAGCTGGCTTAATTTTTTTTGTAGTGCTCTGGAGGGGAAAGTGAGGGCATCACCTCACTACTTCCAGCTGGAAGTAAAAGGTTAAGTTCTCCACTCAAGCTGGGCCTAGTGGTTCACGCCTGTAATCCCAGGACTTTGTGAGGCCAAGGCAGGAGAATCACTTGAGCCCAAAAGATGAGACCAACCTGGGCAATGTAATGAGACCCCTAACTCTACAAAATTTTTTTTTTAATTAGCTGGACATGGTCATTCATACCTGTAGTCCCAGCTGCTTGGGAGGCTTAGGTAGGTGGAAAGCTTGAACCCAAGAGTGGGAGGCTGGATTGTACCATTGCACTTTGGCTTGGGCAACAGAGCAAGACCCTCTCAAAAAAAAAGAAAGAAAAAGAAAAAGAAAGAAAGAAAAGTCCTCCACCCAACCTCTGTTGACACCTGAGCAGGAGAGACTCCTTGTCACTGATGGGCAAAGGTGGGAGTTCCATCTCCCCACGGTGGCCTCCACTGACACCCGTATGGTGATAGTTTCATTACCAGGGGATAATAATGAAAATTTGGCTCTCCATTAGATTTCCTCTGGTGTAGTCCCAGCATAGAGGGGATGGAATAAGTCATTACTGGCAGGTGGGGGTGACAATCCAGGCCCTCCATTTTGTCTCTACTGACATGATGGGGATGGATATGCTCATCACCTAACTGGTGGAATGAAAGCTAGCTCTGTACTTTTCCTTTTCTAGTATCATCCAGGCGGAAATGTTAGGTATCCTTATACAACCTTACAAGAGTGAAAATCTAGGCTGCCCACTTGGCCTTTACTGATGGAGGTGCGGGTGGGACCAGTTTTTTTGTGGGGTTCAGCTGGAGTAGAGTGATTATTGCTTCTATAAGTTTTTAGTCTTGCTAAGTTATTCCTTTTCTGGTTCTTTGGTTAGAGATAGCACGTTTTGTTGGATAATTTCTTTTTTGTCTGTGCTCATTAGCATTTCCAAGTTTTCAGGTTCTTGAGCTCTAAGAATGGAATATATGAGGCAAGAAGAAAACCCAGGGAACTTAACCACTGTGGCATTCCTCAGGTCCTGTGATTTCTAGTCAGTCTGCCTTCTTCTCTCCATCTTCCAGAATCTTCTTGTATTTGTCTCATCTATCATATTTATGGATTTTATTTGTACTTATTGGGAGAAATAAGGTAAAGTACTTCCACTCCATTTTCCAAGAAGTAGAAATCTCCTGCCTATTTTTTATATGGCAATATTGTAGTTATTTTTACATGGCAATATTATAATCTGTCATTTTCACACTTTACCAAAGCCCCATAGGTTTGTTTTGTATTTGGAAACTAGTATTCTATTAAAGTTTCAATTGGAAATTTTATAACAAGGTCCTCACTAAATGAAAGTCTGGATCAACTTGGAAAGTTTTTCATTTTATTTTTTATTTTTTGAGATGGAGTCTTGCTCTGTCACCTAGGCTGGAGGGCAGTGGCATGATCTCGGCTCACTGCAACCTCTGCCTCACAGGTTCAAGCAATTATCTGCCTCAGCTTCCTGAGTAGATGGGATTACAGGTGCCCACCACCATGTCCGGCTAATTTTTGTATTTTTAGTAGAGACGGGATTTCACCATCTTGGCCAGGCTGGTCTTGAACTCCTGACCTTGTGATCCACACACCTTGGCCTCCCAAAGTGCTGGGATCACTGGTGTGAGCCACTGCACCCAGCAGAAAATTTTTTATACATACACACTATATATATGTGCCCCATGAACAAAGGACAAATTGTTCAGGAATCCATGGACAATGTGATCATAAATAGACTACAGAGAAAACCCTGATAATTTTTAAAAATAAAAATTATACAGACCTTATTCTTCACTATAAAACAATAAAATTTAAAATTGATAACAGAAGATTAAGCAAAAACAAGCACTCAAATACTTGAATACATGAAATCTCATAATCACTGAATTAAAATGGTATCAAAAGTGCTGTTTTAAAACAAACATAAATATGCTGTTTTTAAACTTTTTCTTCTGGTTTAAAGAGTTTCATAAGAAGTTTCAAAAATTACACTGTGAGAATTTCATTAATTTGTATACTATCTCATTCTGCTGTCTTTGCTCTGCATTTGTGAAGGGAAGGCATTTCATGGACGACTTTGGCATTCGTCATCATGAGAACAACTTCCATGGTGAATACTAACTGGAAGAATTGTGTGCTTTTTAATGGTTTGGAACATCACTCCTGGCAGCACCTTGGAGGCTTATTTTTTGACTAATTTACGCTCACGAGGTCTGGACTTCAAGAGCATGTGTCCATTCAAACCACTTATACACTTTAATGCAATCTCTATAATAGGAGTTATTCATGTGGTTATTTGAAGCCTGGTGGTATAATCCTCTCATATGATAGTGTACTTTTGTGAGTCAGAAGTCAACATTAAAAGGCTCACAGAGTTAATTTAGGTTCTGTCTGATTCATCACTCAGCTAGTCTTTGCAAACTACAGGATACTGTTGTTGGGAACAAGTGGGAAGAAAAGTGCCAGAGCTCTACTTTTAGATAGAATTAAAATCTTCAATCTGTAGGACTATCCTGATCAGAATAATATGTACCCTTTGATGGTAATTCAGGATTTTAGTGCTAAACCTGAAAGAACAGGGCAACTTAACTTTTTAAAAATTTTAGATGTGAGAATAAATAGTAATGCTATGGAGGATATTAACCGGTGAGCACCCTCTCAATTCAAAATAATACATTGTTACTAGTAGTGATTCAGGTAAATAGATATTTTCCAGTTGGACTTCTAGTTTCGTATGTGTTCCTTTACTTTGTCAGTTTTGAAATGCACTTTGCAAATATTTGATAGTTTCTGCCTCCTCCTCAAATTTCTGTGGCATTTACCACATTTTTAAAAATCTTGCATTTTTTTCCTTTCCATTTTGAGCAAGAAGCCTCACTATACAATTAACAGTTTTTAAGGGGTTGAATAAGAGAGGGATCAAGAATATCTTTTGAGTATCTAGAAACATGATCATCTTAAATCTTGCAACCAAAAAGTATTCTCAGGGTATATAATTTTTAAAATTAGGTTTACAAGGCTCATTCAGCTTTCATTAGTCATTGCTTTAACTATTAATAGAAAGATAATAAAAGCCATGGGCACATTAAATTTCTCATTTTTAAGTTTTAATTTTTGTTTGGTGTCATTCATATAGTTTTTAGATAAATGTCTACATTCAATGCTTGAGAGCCCAGACCTAATGAATCACATCCTTAGAAGTGTTTTCCCTCTGGTAAAGTCCAATAAACTGTTGAAGTATTACTGCCTTGAGGAACAAAAATTTTTTATCCTAATAATTAAAATAACTTGGGAATAGAATAGTTAGGTATTGGTGTATCTACTATGTTCATCTCCCAGATGAGATAAGAAAGAAAGAATAGAAATTCTTTGTTAAATTTCCTTTGTCAATCTTCACAGATTGGAAAAAAAGAAAAGTGTACTTTGGAAAAGCTGATATTAAATATTTTACAGACCACACATACTTTATTTATCTTTATGTCACAGGATTTAAATAGAGAGAAGACACTGCAAATAAAATAATATTCAATCAAAATATTTGCCACATTCTCTAGTTAACCCTATCACTTCCTATCCTTCCAAAACTCTCTTTTCTGCTTTAGCAGTATATCATCTAAAAATACTGTTTTATGTACTCATGGTAGCATATCTTAAGTTAAATGTTTTGATTTCAGCTTCAAAGGAAAAAGAAAAGAATTGAGCACTAGAATTTTGATAATAGAACATATTTTCTTAAATTTCATTCTAATCCTATTTAGAGTTAACAACATTTTATAAAAGACTTACACCTCAAAAAATGTATGTTTCAGGCAAAAAATGGCAGAGGTTCTTAATCCTGAGTTCTAATTTGATTGCACTGTGGTCTGAGAGACAGTTTGTTGTGATTTCTATTGTTTTACATTTGCTGAGGAGTACTTTACCTCCAATTACGTGGTCAATTTTAGAATCGGTGCGATGTTGTGCTGAGAAGAATGTAAATTCTATTGATTTGGCATGGAGAGTTCTGTAGATGTCTATTAGGTCTGCTTGTTGCAGAGCTGAGTTCAAGTCCTGGATATCCTTGTTAACCTTCTGTCTCGTTGATCTGTCTAATATTGACAGTGGGGTGTTAATGTTTCCCATTATTATTGTGTGGGAGTCTAAGTCTCTTTGTAGGCCTCTGAGGACTTGCTTTATGAATCTGGATGCTCCTGTATTGGATGCATATATATTTAGGATAGTTAGCTTTTCTTGTTGAATTGATCCCTTTACCATTATGTACTGGCCTTCTTTGTCTCTTTTGATCTTTGCTGGTTTAAAGTCTGTTTTATCAGAGACTAGGATTGCAACCTCTGCTTCTTTATCTTTCCATTTACTTGGTAGATCTTCCTCCATCCCTTTATTTTGAGCCTATGCATGTCTTTGCACATGAGATGGGTCTCCTGAATGCAGAACACTGATGGGTCTTGACTCTTTATCCAGTTGCCAGTCTGTGTCTTTTAATTGGGGCATTTATCCCATTTACATTTAAGGTTAATATTGTTATGTGTTAATTTGATTCTGTCATTAATGTGTTCACGGGATATTCTGCCCATTAATTGATGCAGTTTCTTCATAGCATCGATGGTCTTTACTATTTGGCATGTTTTTGCAGTGACTGGTACCAATTGTTTCTTTCCATGTTTAGTGCCTCCTTCAGGGTCTCTTGTAAGGCAGGCCTGGTGGTGACAAAACCTCTCAGCATTTGCTTGTCTGTAAAGGATTTTATTTCTCCTTCACTTATGAAGCTTAGTTTGGCTGGATATGAAATTCCGGGTTGAAAATTATTTTCTTTAAGAATGTTGAATTTTGGCGCCCGCTGTCTTCTGACTTATAGGGCTTCTGCCGAGACTATCTGCTGTTAGTCTCCTGGGCCGCCCTTTGTGAGTAACTCGACCTTTATCTCTGGCTGCCCTAAAAACGTTTTCTTTCATTTCAAACTTGGTGAATATAACAATTATGTGTCTTGGGTTTGCTCTTCTTGAGGAGTATCTTTGTGGTGTTCTCTGTATTTCCTGATTTTGAATGTTGGCCTGCCTTGCTAGGTTGGGGAAGTTCTCCTGGATAATATCCAATGCCACCCCCATCAAGTTACCAATGACTTTTTTCACAGAATTGGAAAAAACTACTTTCAAGTTCATATGGAACCAGAAAAGAGCCCACATTGCCTAGACAATCCTAAGCAAAAAGAACCAAGCTGGAAGCATCATGCTACCTGACTTCAAACTATACTACAAGGCTACATTAACCAAAACAGTATGGTACTGGTACCAAAACAGAGAGATAGTCCAATGGAACAGAACAGAGGCCTCAGAAATAATGCCACACACATACAACCATCTGATCTTTGACAAACCTCACAAAAACAAGGAATGGGGAAAGGATTCCCCGTTTAATAAATGGTGCTGGGAAAACTGGCTAGCCATATGTAGAAAGCTGAAACTGGATCCCTTTCTTACACCTTATACAAAAACTAATTCCAGATGGATTAAAGACTTAAATGTTAGACCTAAAACCATAAAAACCCTAGAAGAAAACATAGGCAATATCATTCAAGACATAGGCATGAGCAAGGGCTTCATGACTAAAACACCAAAAGCAATGGTAACAAAAGCCAAAATAGGCAAATGGGATCTAATTAAACTAAAGAGCTTCTGCACAGCAAAAGAAACTACCATCAGAGTGAACAGGCAACCTACAGAATGGGAGAAAATTTTTGCAATCTACCCATCTGACAAAGGGCTAATATCCAGAGTCTACAAAGAACTCAAACAAATTTAGAAGAAAAAAAACAACCCCATCAAAAAGTGGGCAAAGAATATGAACAGACACTTCTCAAAAGAAGACATCTATGCAGCCAACAGACGCATGAAAAAATGCTCATCATTGGTCATCAGACAAATGCAAATCAAAACCACAATGAGATACTATCTCATGCCAGTTAGAATGGCAATCATTAAAAAGGAAACAATAGATGCTGGAGAGGATGTGGAGAAATAGGAATGCTTTTATACTGTTAGTGGGAGTGTAAATTGGAAATTTGTCTTCCACAAAACCATTGTGGAAGACAGTTTGGTGATTCCTTAAGGATCTTGAACTAGAATTACCATTTGACCCAGCAATCCCATTACTGGGTATATACCCAAAGGATTATAAATCATGCTACTACAAAGACACATGTACACATATGTTTATTGTGGCACTATTCACAATACCAAAGACTTGAAACCAACCCAAATGTCCATCAGTGATAGACTGGATTAAGAAAATGTGGCACATATATACCATGGAATACTATGCAGCCATACAAAAGATGAGCTCATATCCTTTACAGGGACATGGGTGAAGCTGGAAACCATCATTCTCAGCAAACTATCACAAGGACAGAAAACCAAACACCACATGTTCTCACTCATAGGTGGGAACTGAACAATAAGGTCACTTGGACACAGGGCAGGCAACATCACACACCGGAGCCAGTTGGGGACAGGGGTCTGGGGGAGAGAGTATTAGAAGAAATACCTAGTGTAAATGATGAGTTGATGGGTGCAGCAAACCAACATGGCACATTTATACCTATGTATGAAACCTTCACATTGTGCACATGTACCCTAGAACTTAAAGAATAATAATTTTAAAAAATCTTTTTTTTTTACATGGCAGAGGTTTGTAGACATGATAAAAAATAAAAGGCATTCTGAGTCTGAAAGACTAGCTCACATTAAAATATTTGATTAAGGCTATAATGTATATTATATTTTATTGAGAGGAAACCTGTCCTCAAAATGACCCAGAACTACTAACCTTCCATGCAAAAATTTCATTTTGCCAGTCTCTCTGTTTTTCTGCCCTAGTTACTACAATTGGGGCTGAATACTTATTAAAACAACTAATCCTTTCTTTCTTTTTAAACATCTTTCCCTCCTCTTTCTTGAGTTAGCCAGAACTCACCTGTATTAGGGTGTCCCTAGATCAGTGATTAAGAGCCTCTTGGCTTTTTCTGATTGTATTTTATTCCTCTATGCCTTTCACTGACCAGCAAATTTTATATGTAAGCTAGATCTTTAAATATCCATAGGAAGTAGGAAAAAAGAACCCACAGAGTGTCCCAGGAAACAGATGAAATAGACTCATACCAAGGCACATCATTGTAAAATTTTTGTACGGTGGAGATAGTGTTTCAGAGAGAAAAAATAGGTCACATAAAAAGAATTAAAAATCAAAATTGTTGAATATTTCATATTGGAGTATAGGAAGTTCAAGGTCATTGGAGATATGCCTTTAAAATTCTGAAAGAAAATGACTTGCAACCAAACATTTTATACTGAGCCAAATTTCAAGCAAGTTTCAGAATACAATAAACATGTTGGCAGGAAATTTCTTTAAAAAATTTTTTCTTATTCCTTCTCTCAGGAAGCTCTTGGAGGCTGAGTTCTACGAAAATGAGGGAACAAACCAAGAAAGAGGAAGTCCTGGCAAACCAGAAGCAATATTTTCAATCCAAGATGAGATGAAACTAATAACCATGATGTTCTGAAGGGAGATACTAGGATGAAAAATGCAGGCATGGAGGGTAACCCATACATATTATCCTGGCAGAAGACTCTATAAGAAATACCATTAGGAACATAAAATTGGAATACCTGATGTGTTTGAACATTTTGAGAGGAGATTTAGATGACTGTGAGGAATTTGCATGGAATCAAATAAATACATGGAAAACTAAGCAAATAAGAAAAGATAATTATTAAAATCTAGACAAATAGAAGTTAAGTCATAAAGGAAGAGCAACGATTTCCTTTCTGACCCAGTTGAGAATAGTGTTTATATTAGCATATGCACTCCAGCTCTCTTTTGGTAACTATTTCCACAGTGTATCTTTTTTTTCCATCTTTTTACTTTCAACTTATTTGTGTCCTTGTGAAGTGTATCTCTTGTATACAGCTCATAGTTGGGTTATGTTTTTTAAATCCATTCTGTCAATGTCTGCCTTTTGATTAGAGTGTTTAATCTATTTACATTTAATATAATTTATGGCTGTCATCTGAATATTTATTTTTATGTCTTTATTTGTTCCGTTATTCCTCCATTACTGCCTTTTTGTATGTTAATAGATATTTTTCAGTATACCATTTTAATTCGCTTGTCATTTCTTTTATTTTTTTTTTTAGTTAATTCTTAGTTTGGATTAATGCCAAAACTTTTCTTCAGTTTAGCTCTGTTTCCTTCCCCTCCTTTATGCTGTTATTATCATATAAACTACAATTTCATTCATATAAACCCATAAAAAGTTTCATAATTATTGCTTTATGCAGTTGTCTTTTAAGTCACATAGGAGACAAAAAGAGATAGCAACAAATATAAATTTATACTGGTCTTTCATATTTACTTACATAATTACCTTTATGAGAGTTCTTTATTTATTTGTGTGGTTTCAAGTTACTATCTAGTGTTGTTTCACTTCAGCCTGAAGTACTCTCTTTATATTTCTTGTAGTACATGTCTTTCAGTCATAAACTCTTTCAGTTGTTTTTCTGAGAACATCTTAATTTCCCTTTGCTTTTGAAGGATAGTTTTGATGAACACAGAATTCTTGGATGACAATCCCTTGAAATGATGAGTCATTTTTATTTCAAGATTATCTTTTTTGGGCCAGGCGCAGTGGCTCATGCCTGTAATCCCAGCACTTTTGGAGGTGGAGGCGGACGGATCACGAGGTCAGGAGGTGGAGACCATCCTGGCTAACACAGCAAAACCCCGTCTCTACTAAAAATACAAAAAATTACCTGAGCGTGGTGGCGGGCGAGGTAGTCCCAGCTACTCAGCAATCTGAGGCAGAAGAATGGCATGAACGAGGAGGTGGAGCTTGCAGTGAGCTGAGATCACGCCACTGCACTACAGCCTGCGCGACAAAGCTAGACTCCGTCTCAGAAAAAAAAAAAAAACTAAAATAGTAAAATAAAATAAATAAAATAAGATTATCTTTTTTTCTTTGGCTTTTGTCAATTTGGACTATGATATGTCTAAGTGTGCAATAATTTCAATTATTTTACTTGGAGTTTGTTGAGCTTTTGGGATGTGTAGATTAATGATTTTCATCAAATTGGGAATGTTTTTGGTCATTACTTCTGTAAATATTCTCTCTGCCTCTTTATCTCCCTCCTCTCCTTCTGGGCCTTCCCTTATGCGTATGTTAGATGTTTGATATCTTAGGCTCTATTCCTTTTTCTTTTTTTTTTTTTCTTTCTGTTCCTCAGAATGAATAATTCCAATTAATTTATCTTCTTTTTTTTTCTTTTTTTTTCTTTGAGAAGGAGTCTCACTCTGTCACCCAGGCTGGAGTGCAGTGGCATGATCTCGGCTCACTGCAACCTCTGCCTCTCGGGTTCAAATTATTCTCCTGCCTCAGCCTCCTGAGTAGCCAGGACTACAGGCATGCGCCACCATGCCTGACTAATTTTTGTATTTTTAGTAGAGACAGGGTTTCACCATGTTAGCCAGGCTGGTCTTGAACTCCTGACCTCAGGTAATTCACCTGCCTCGGCCTCCCAAAGTGCTGGGATTAGAGGCATGGGCCACCATGTCCAGCCAATTATATTAAGTTCACTGATTTTTTTCTTCTGCTAACTCTTATATCTTGCTGAGCCTCTCTAATAAATTTCTTATTCTAGTTATTATACTTCTGAACTCTAAAATTTCTATTCAAATTATTTTATAGTTTCTATCTCGTCATTGTTATTTTCTATTTGACAAAACATTCTCAGACCTTCTTTTAATGTTTTAGATGTGATTTTATTTCTTTGAACATATTATAAAAGCTGATTTAAAGTTTCTGTCTACTAGTCCAATATTTGGGCTTCCTTAAGGACAATTTCTGTGAATTATTTTTTTCCCTTCTGTATGGACCATACTTTCCTGGGTTTTCCCATGTCTCATAATTTTAATTGAAAGGTAGACATTGTAAAAGACAGATTGTGGCAATTCTGGAAATCAGGTCTCTATTCCCTCCAGAGTTTATTGTTGTTGCTGTTTGTTATTGTTCTTTTTCACTGCTCGTTTTGTTCAGTGACTTGTCTGGACTGATTCTGTGAAGTCTGTATTCCTTGTATTTAGCTGCTGATGTTTCTCCTTGGTTAACTTTGTAGTCAAGTAATGACTGGACATAGATTTCCTTAAGTGTCTTAAAACAATAAGTCTTCTACTCTTCACCTAAGGTCTCCATGTGTATAGTGGGCCTCCAATAGTTTATAACCTTGCTTTAGCCTCACTTCCTGATTGCACAGGGTCTCAGCATCAGCCAGAGTTGAAATATAAGGGGGTTCTCAGGTGTTTTTTCTGGACAAGCACATTGTTCTGCCTTCTGTATTCTCAGGAATATGTTGGATTTTTCAAATCCCTCATGGAGATTTTATTTTCTACACATTCTTTTTAGGTCTTTTGGTCTTCATCTGTTTGCCACTACTGGTATCACTAGCTCAGTAAAGTGCAATGTGAAACAATTTCCTCTGATTGTTTTTGAAAAACACTCTGGGGATAGGGCTTTTTTTCACTGAGCAAGATCTGAGACAAGTCAAATAATGACAAGTCCTGTAAATAAAGATTTTCCAGGAATTTCCAGATATATCAAATAGTGACAATTCTCTGGGGATGGGATTTTTTTCAATAGATATTATTTTTAGAGCAGTTTTAGGTTCATAGCAAATTTTAGTGGAAGGTACAGAGATTTCCCAAGTCTTCCTGCCCCACACATGCACAGCCTTCCTCATTGTCAACATCCCCACTAGAGTAGTACATTTCTTACAGCTGATGGACCTACATTGACACATGATTATTAACCAGAGTCCTCAGTTTATGTTAGTATTCCTTCTTGGTATTCTATATTCTATAGATCTGAAATGTGTAATGACGTCTATCCACCATTATAGTATCATACAGTATTTTTACTGTCTTAAAATTATCCTGTTCTCTCTCTATTCATCCCTTTTATCCCCCCAACTCCTGTCAGCCACTGATCATTTTACTGTTTCCATTTTTTTGTCTTTTCATGAATGGCAATAATTGGAATTATATAATGTACAGGGTTTTCGGATTAGATTTTTCACATTGTAATATGCATTTAAGTTTCCTCCATGTCTTTTTATTTTTGTTTTTGTTTTCATTTGAGACAGAGTCTTCCTCTGTTGCCCAGGTTGGAGTGCAGCAGCATGATCTGGGCTCACCGCAACCGCCACCTCCCAGAGCATCCCGGGTTCAAGCGATTCTTATATCTCAGCCTCCCAGGCAGCTGGGACTACAGGCATGCACCACCACCTTTGGCTAATTTTTGTATTTTTAGTAGAGATGGGGTTTCACCATGTTGGCCAGGCTGATCTCAAACTCCTGGCCTCAATAAATCCACCTGCCTCAGCCTCCTGAAGTGCTGGGATTACAGGCATGTGCCACCATGCCTGGCCTTCCTCCATGCCTTTTTATGGCTTGATAGTTTATGTCTTTTTTGCTCTGAGTAATATTCCATTGCCTGGATGTGCCACAGTTTATTCATTCACCAGCTGAAGAACATACCGGTTGTTTCTAAGTTTTGGCAGTCCTGAATCAATCTGCTCTAAATGTCCACGTGCAGGTTTTTTTGTGTAGACCTAAGTTTTCAACTCATTTGGGTAAATACCAAGGAGTAATATTGGTGGATCATATAATAAAGATATGGTTAGTTTGGTAAGACACAGCTAAACTGTCTTCTAAAGTGACTCTATCATTTTACATCCCTACCAGCTATGAATGAGAGTTATTGTTGCTTCATCCTCACCAGCATTTGGCATTGTCATTCTTCTGGATTCTGACCATTATTATAGATGTGTAGTGGTATCTCATTGTTTTAATTTGCACATCCCTCCTGACATATGACATGGAGCACCTTTTCATATGCTTATTTGCTATCTGCATATCTCCTTCAGGAAAATGACTGTTGAGATCTTTGGTCCAGTTTTTAATCAGATTGTTTATTCTCTTATTGTTGAGTTTTAAGAGTTGTTGGTGTATTTCATATAACAATCTTTCATCAGACTGTCCTTTGCAAATATTTTCTTTCAGTCTATAGCTTATCTTTTAACTCTCTTGACAGTGTCTGTTGCAGAGCAGGGATGTTTAATTTTAATAAAACCCAGCTTATCAATTCTTTATTTCATGAGCCATGCCTTTGATTTTGTATTTAAAAAGTCATCACTAAACCAAGGTCATCTAGCTTTCCTCCTATGTTATCTTCTAGGAATTCCAACTCTCACATCACTTGAATCTTTCTGGTGACCAGCTCTATTCTGAGGTTATCTAGGGCCCCACCTCATAGCATAAACTCACACGTGTTAGAAAGGAACTTATTACTAATAAAAGCCATTTCTATCACTCAGAAAATTCCAAGAGTTTTAAGGACTAAGGCCCAGAACCAGGGACAAAGGCCTGAGCCCTTAAAACCCTTGGAATTTATAAGCTGGAGGTACAGCAAAGTCGGTAATGGTGTCTCAATCCGAACCCAAAGGTCTGAGAATCAGAGGAGTCAACACAGTACAACCCAGTTTAAGTCTGAAGGTCTGAAAACTAGTGGGTAGAGAGAGGAGGATGGAGATGGTGTAAGTCTAGATTCATGTCTGAAGGTCTGAGAACCAGGGCAGAAAAAGATGGTGTCAGCTCAGGCAGAGAGATAAAATTCAAGCATCCTCTGCCTTTTTGTTAAATTCAGGCCTCAATTGATTGGGTGATGCCCAACCACATTGGTGAGAGCAATCTTCTTTACACAGTCTATGGATTTAAATGCTAATCTCTTCCGGAAACATCCTCATAGAGATACCGAGAAATAATGTTTTACCAGCTATCTGGGCATCCCTTATTCCAGTCCAAGTGGCACATAATATTAACCATCACAACCAGCAATCTGCTTGATGCTTCTGATGACTCTTCAGTTAGACCACCTGACATGAATTGCATTCTCACAGGCCACAGAGAAAGGATTTTCATCATGGTGGAGGAAGGTTTGTTGAACTCCATGGCAAGGATTGTGTCATTATGGCATTTTGCCTTCTGTGCTGGTCAAGGCTGAGGCAGTGTCTCCTCCTGGTTCCTTATGTTGCTCATAGGAGCAACCTAAAAGTTCCTTGACTCGTGTCTTAGGAAAGGAGCCTCTCTTCTCCTTCCCCTCAGCTCATCTCTGTTACCAATGAAGTACAAAAGGCCACTGGATCTATTTAGCACCCATGTTCCCTCAGAAGTTACGCTTTAGCAGGGCTCATATGGATGCAGTTTGCTGATGAACAGGTAAAGGTTGTCATTAGCATAGACCCACTCACTCTCTGTGTGCGCTGTGGCTTAAACCTCAGATGTCACCACTGCATTCCTGGACTAAGGTTTCCTCAGCACCTGCCTGGATATGCTAGACAGCACAGTCTGGAAACATTGGGAAGCTGATATTCAGTGGAGTAGACTTTGACAAAAGGGAGACATGAACTGTTAGATAATTGTTTCTCTATTTTAAATGACCTTGATGAAGACATCTCACAAGTCCAATCTGCTACACTTACCGCAAAGCTGAGACTAGCTAATTAAGGCATACTCTGTTATTTGTTCCCCTTCTTTTCCTTTCTTACTTTATTTTTCCCTCACTATTGTGTTTCTGGGATTGCACCATAAAAAATATATATAAAACATAAACTTCTGCCTTGAACCCAGTTTTCTAGGGACCCCAAACAAGGAGATTGTGATTTTTCTGCACATACCTATAAAACTATTTCTCTTTTCAAACTGAGTACCTGCATAATGTTGATAAAAATAAAATATGGGTTTTTAAAAAAAGATGGAAAGGAGTAAAAAAAGATACTAAAGAATGTCCTGCATCTAAATGAGAAAGTATGCTGAGAAAGAAGAAATCTGATCCTAAAAACAGGATTCATCAGAAGGGTGACAGAGAGAAGTTTTGGAATGACACCTAAGGCATAATCTAGAGGGGGGAGAGAGAGAGAAGGCCTGCATGAAAAAAGGCCAGAACAAAATGAAACTGGCTCTGATGTCTGTTATTTTGAAAAATAAAGTCCAGAGGGTTTAACCATGTAGCTTTTAGAATGTTTGGGAAGAATTAGCTATATGTACATAGAGAACCAAGCAAATTTTAAAAAGAAGCAGTTTTTAATTTCAGTAAAAGCAAATGGTGTTCATAAAGGAAAAGTAATCAGAACACAATGTAGCTTAACAGTACATAAGATTACATAATTATAGAAAATTGAATACTGAATGTGGATTAACCAAAAGTTGTGAAAATGTAATGGGCAATGAGCAGAAGGGACCTGATGGAAGAGAGCTAAGTACTCATCTGCCATCGCAGGAAGTCAATGGATAATGTCTAGTATAAATAAATGAAAAAACTGCCACAAAAGCATATTATTTAGAAGTATACAGTAAAGCCATGAGAAACAATTCAATGAATTGAAAATAGTTGCCACTAGGACAAAGGACAAAGGACTTATAGTAATCACGGATCTGCTGCTTTTCATTTTAAGTATTATAGTTAGACTGATTTTTTTCCCAGTCATCTAATTTATTCACACCATTTTTCTTTCTTAAAACAATACTATTTTTAGAACAGTTTAAATTTACAGGAAACATGAGAAGATAATGCAAAGTTTACATATAGCCCATAACAATTTCCCTTACTATTGACATCTTACTTCAGTATGATACATTCCTTACAATTAATGAACAAACATTAGTACGTTATTATTAACCAGAGTCGATACTGCATTCAAATTTTTAAAGGTTTTTGTTTTGTTTTGTTTTGTTTTTTGACAGAGTCTCACTCCGTCACCTAGGCTGGAGTGCAGTGGCACAATCTCAGCTCACTGCAGCCTCCACCTCCTAAGTTCAAGTGACTCTCATGCCTCAGCCTCTTGAGTAGCTGGACTTACAGGGCATGCCACCACCTCTAGCTAATTTTTCTATTTTTAGTAGAGGTGGGATTTTGCCATGTTGACCTGGCTAATCTTAAACTCCTGACCTCAAGTAATCTGCCTGCCTTGGTCTCCCAAAATGCTGGAATTATAGGCATGAGCCATTGCAGGTGGCCGAAATTTTAAGTTTTTACCCAATGTTCTTTTTGTGTTACAGGATCCTATCCAAGACACCACATTATATGTATTTGTTTTGTCTCTAGGCTTCTCATGGCTGGGACAGTTGCCCAGACATTTTTGTTTTTAATAATCTTAACATTATTATTGTAAGAAATACTAGTCAGGTATTTTGTAAGATGGTTCTCTTTTGGAGTTTGTCTGATGTTTTTCTCATGCTTATTTTGGGGTTATAGGTTTCTGGGAGGAATACCTCAGAGGTAAAGTGTCATTTTCATCATATTATATCAAGGGTACATACTGTCAACATTTCTTATCACTGTTAATACTGGACTTGAAAATCTGTCTGTGGTAGTGTTTGACAGATTTCTGCACTGTAAAGTTACTGTCTCCTACACCCACCTTTTCATAACTATACTCTCCATTGACATTTAGAATTATATAAACATATTACTTTCATTAAAACTAATGAAAATATGTTGGAGTTTTCCAGATGCTTTATTTCTGAACTACATGGTGTATTCGTAGAACTGTGGACAGCAGCATGCAAAAGTGTAAGACAAGTAGCCAACAAAGAGCCGAGTGAGCATAGTGGGGCATGTACCCAGGGAGAAGCAGAGCAGCCTGTGGGATGTCAGCATGAGCTGGATGCAAACCATCGTTAGGCTCAAGAGTAGCTATGGATTAGAGGTGCTTAGGTGGATTAGACATTGATGGGTTGTGTCCAAGGGCCCAGACAGAGAAGTAAGATAGACCAAGATGCCACAAAACACTAAATTAAATTGGGCAGAGATAGTGCCTAGGCAAAAGGTTTGAGTATCAGAAAGCTGGAGATCTAACTAGATAAGAAGATTAATAGTGAGTCAAGAATTTAGGCAAAGAATCTGAATAATAAGGTTAGAACACTCCTGAGGAAAACAAACAAAATAAAAGTTACTATTCTAAAGACGTTTTGACTCAGGTCAGAAACTTTCCGAACATAGAAATCAGTCTCCTGTATTACCTACACTGAGGTTTTCAGCTGGAGTCCTTGAGGCGAGACTGGATCCCTTGGCTGGAGTAGAGAGTGCGGAAGCAGCATTCCTGATGTAGTATAAATCACATCTTGGTGATGTATGTCATAAAGGTTCAATAAAATGACACAGTTAACATTTTATGTGTTTGATAAATTGAAGCTGGTATTCCTTCCATCTCCAGAAGTGTATAAGCCACTATTTTGAGCCAGAAGGAATAAAAAAACCCATTTTCTTCTGGGATATTTTTCTAGAACTGATGGCCTCTACAACAATAATCAAAATTGCTTTCCTACATAGTTTGATAAGGGACAGCGAAGGGTGGCAGTGCTAGCTGCCAGACCTTTGTCTAATCAAAATTGCCCCTTCTGGGCTCAAATGTCATTCCTATGCAGAAGGAAAGAAATAATCCCCATGTGACATCCCCTTCCTCACCCCTAGTTCATTTACCAACAGAAGTCAGAAACGGTTTCTCAGACCAGTTGTCCATCTTCACAGGGGAAAAGGCTGGCTGTTAATTTAATTTAAAAATTAAGTAGTTACCGTTAATTGGACTCTCAATTGTCTCAGAACTCTATGAGGGATCAGGGTTATGAGGTAAAAAGAGCCCAGAGCCTGCCCTCAGAAGTTCACATTCTAATGAGGAATTCAGGCAAGAACACAACCCTGTTCCCCAGTGTGATCAGCCCTCTCAGTCCTCTGAGTGGGATAATCACATGACATTATGAAATCCCTCAGATGAGTATCTAACACAATAAATACTCCTAGAAGAGTTATCTAACCCAAGATTTGCTGAAGTAATGATATTGTGAAAGAAACACAAATCTGCTTAGATAAGAAGAGATTTTATTCAAAAGAGTTATTGCAATATGGGAAAGGGGACTATTGCAATAGGGAGAGTGCTTTGACTGTAAGATCTGCAAACACCTAAAAGGTCATGCAGAAAGGAATTTTCCTTTTACAGGGAGGTAGAAAAAGGCTAGAAGGAATCAGGTATGGGGGACTGGGATGAGCAGGTGGCATGATCAGACAGTTGATCGGAGAATGTCTTTTCTTACATCTGCTGATTATCTGGAAAGGCTGCTCAGGAGGGACTGTTTTGTGTTCCAATACTCAAAAATGGGGCAAAGTTCAGGGGTTTTGGGGTGGGAGAGAAGCCTGACTACATTTTGGTCAAGTTCAGTATTTTGTTGAGATTGGTCAATGTGGACAGCTTAGGTAATTATTATGAGGCAAAAAATAGGAATCGGAGGGTCTGTGACAGGCCTTGTCATAGGTAAACAAGAAGGACCACAGTGAGTTTCATCTAAGTCAAAAAAGTTAGGCCGATTCTTTGCAGTAAGCCTTGTCCTGGAACACAAAAGTATGCCTAGGGGGTAAGGGAGTAATAATTATCAATTGTAGCTATTTCCCAATAGCTCAGAGATCAGGAAAAGTTCCATATTGTCAATATCTAAAATGCTATTAAGCAAATCAGGGATAAGATAAACAGCCACGGGATAGGACAAATATCCATGAGGTAGGATAAACAAGGCAAAAATCAAGAAACATGAGGAATTGGTGCAGTTGATCCCAGAAATAGGAGACTGTTAGCGGGCTAATGCAGCAATTTAGAAAGAAACGTTCACTTGAATCAAAGAGTAGTTGTCAAACACCCAGCTCAATGTTGTCCTGTGAGATGGAGTCAAGCTGTCGTAAAGGGAAACCTAGGTAAAAAGTGAGCCATAAAACTACTGAAAAGGCTTACCTCAGTTGAGAAAGCAGTGAAAGCAGTAATCAGATCAAGAAATTAGGCAGTTTGATCTGTGACAAGATATCAGATCTTGATATCCAAAAGGCCAAGAAGAGATACCACATGAAGCAGACATATTTTAAGCCAATTAGATGACTATGACTGCACTGTAACGTCATACTTCACAATCATGCTCATATTGTTACTATCAATAGCTTTAAATTAGGGAATGCATTCTTATAACCAGTCACATTTAAGAATTAACAAAGTATACACTCAGCACTAATCCAGAGCTTTAAGTACATAACTGGTAGAGATCGAATATCTCCCTGACAAATTTCTTCTTTACATACAATTTGATAGTTTTCTCAATATCCCCATTCTCACCCTCAGACAGATTTTGGAGAAATTTTTCTAAGTATCGCACCCAAGATACTTTCTAAAAGTACCACAAAATCAAGACTATGCTTTTTCAAAGCAACAAGTAAAATGGATTTTCGTCAATATCTGTTTAACATAGTTAACATCAACAGGTATTAATATTAATAATAATAATATTATTATTAATATTTAATAATAAATATTAAATAAGTATTTAAATAAATATCAAACAGGTATAAATATTAAAGGGTTTTTTTGTGTTTTTTTTTTTTTTTTTTTTTTTTTACTGTTTAATGAAATCAATTGGGAAACCATCATCTCTCTTACCATCAAATAGATTTTGCAAACATTATAGCCTGTAAGATTAAACTTTCTTTCTCTTTTTTTTTTTGAGGCGGAGTCTCACTCTGTCGCCCGGACTGGAGTGCAGTGGCCAGATCTCAGCTCACTGCAAGCTCCGCCTCCCGGGTTTACGCCATTCTCCTACCTCAGCCTCCCGAGTAGCTGGGACTACAGGCACCCGCCACCTCGCCCGGCTAGTTTTTGTATTTTTAGTAGAGACGGGGTTTCACCGTGTTAGCCAGGATGGTCTCTATCTCCTGACCTCGTGATCCGCCCGTCTCGGCCTCCCAAAGTGCTGGGATTACAGGCTTGAGCCACCGCGCCCGGCCAAACTTTCTTAATAGACCTTCTCTTTTCCATCCATCTATCCAATAGTTATTGAGTAACTGTGATGTGCCAGGAAATGTGCTAGGTTTCAGGAATATAAAAATGAGTAAGACAAGACTCTATATTCAAATATTTCACAAAAATGAAAAAGAGAAGCATCCACATAGTTGTAATATATTGTATATGTATTACGCACTAATTTACAAACCATGATGTGAGCCCTTTCATTATCTAAAGTCAGATTCCACCCTGGCTTGTTTTTGCACAGCTGGGGAGCTAAGAGCGTTCATTGCGTTTTTAAGGGTTTTTAAAAACAACAACAACAAAGAAGGTAAGACAGACACCTTACGTGGCCTGCAGAAGAGAAAATATTTACCAGCTGCTTCTTTCAGAACAAAAATTGCTTATTTCGGCCGGGCGCGGTGACTCAAGCCTGTAATCCCAGCACTTTGGGAGGCCGAGACAGGCGGATCACGAGGTCAGGATATCGAGACCATCCTGGCTAATACGCTGAAACCCCATCTCTACTAAAAAATACAAAAAACTAGCCGGGCAAGGTGACGGGCGCCTGTAGTTCCAGCTACTCGGGAGGCTGAGGCAGGAGAATGGCGTAAACCCGGGAGGCGGAGCTTGCAGTGAGCGGAGATCGGGCCACTGCACTCCAGTCTGGGAGACAGAGCGAGACTCCGTCTCAAAAAAAAAAAAAAAAAAAAAAAAAAAAAAATTGCTTATTTCTGGACTAGACCGTAATTCTTAAATGAGTGTGTCCTTCAAAATCATTTGTTCACTTCATTTGTTATTTTAAATACACAAGCTAGGTGAGATCCTGGAATTGGTTTTTTCTTTTTTTTGCCAGATTTGGGTGATTCTCATGTGTACTGTGGTTGAGAAGCTCTGCTTTACACACTTTCCCTTAGTTCTCAGAACACTTACCTGGGTTTATAGAGACTTTTAGCAAAGACTTTATTCATTAACACAGCTTACCCTGTATATCACAGAATATTCCTCTCACCCTATTTCATGTGCCTTAAGATAGTCTCCTTACCTCTTTTATAATAACATCTTAAATTAATATAGTTAGCTCTTTGAAAGGCATAAAACATTCATATCTGTTATATAATTTGATCCTAATAATAATAGGTCCTAGAATTACTACCTTACAGATAAAGAAACTAAAGTTCATAGAAGTCAAGCAGCTCAAGGTCATATGGAGCTTTTAATACCGACTCCATTGTTCTTTCTCGACACTGTCTCATACTTACTTTATCCGATTCTCCATTGAAAAAGACTACAGTCTATTCTTACTACTCGGTAGCAAAATTTCATTACATTCCATAAATCTGTTAGCTAAAGAATGTAATTCCTGTTTAACTTGAGAGCCTGTATGTCTTAAGGCAGACTTGTGTTACAATAATTCCTCTAATTTGCAAGCACTTTTTCACATATATTATGTACTTGAAATAAACTAGACGCTAACTCCTACTCGGGTATAAATGGAGAAAAAAGTATCTCTCTAGAGCATTATTCAACATAAAGCTCATGAAATAATTTGCAGAGGCACAAGGTTCATCCTGCCTGAGCAAATTAAACAATTTTGTTAACCCTGATGTCTTTTGTTAGAAGTAAAATTTATGATAACTGTATTGGCTCTGTACTACACAGCACCCAGAAGCCTTTGTTTGCTCTCAGCTAGAGCTATTTATACCCCAGGATATTGATATTCTGCTACTTAATCAAAAAGGACTACAGCTAAAATAAATATAAATGACACATTCTTTTGAGTATTCAAAGAGAAAACAAAGGAAAAATAATAATCAAAAAATTATTTATAAACATTTTGAATATATTCTTCATTTTTTCCAAAAGTCTTTAATTTTTGACCAATCATTATATTCAGAAGATGTCAGAGGTGATATAACTTGAACACATTCCTTATTAGATTGTATATTTGTCAAGTTTCACTTAAAAGTAAATTTGGATATTGTTGATGGTGGGATTGAAGGAATAATGTATTTTCACCCTGTATTGGCATATCTTGGGAAGATATTTGATGTTGCTGCATAGCAAGTGTCATGATATTCACGTTCCTGTCCAAAGATGGGTGGAGGAATCATCTAGGAATAAATTTGGTGATTCATGTTGTTAGGGAGGCAGGAGCTTAGGAAAGCTGAAGTAATGCCATTTTAAGTAAAACCCCATCTTAAAACTAGCAAGGCACATTCCTTGCCAGTCACAACCCATGGTCCTAAGATGTTTATAGCTAAGGAAGCAGCTTAGTAATGCTTGCAAGGACGAACTCCTACAACAGAAAGTCCAGATGTTCCAATACCCATAACAATATATGCTTTCAAGATAATTATAGTTATGATTTGATGTACTTACACACTAAAATGTCAAGGATATGGTTTTCTTTAAATCAATAGAATAATAAATTTTGTCATGTTGTCAGCCCACCCGCCCATAGGCACAGCCTAGTTTAGTCTTTATATTTTTCTTTTTTATATAAGAAAAACTTAAAGACAGTGCATTCCTCCCCTTGCTTTCTAAAGATGCCCTCCTCTGTAATGGAGTAGCTCTCAATAAACTATCTCTTCCCACTAAACTCTGCGACTCCTTGAATTCCTTTCTGTGTGAGATCCAAGAACCCTCTCTTAGGGTCTCGATAAATACCCCCTTTTCTGGTAACATTGTCAAAGGACACAGTGGAAAGACAATTCTGGAATGTCATTGTGTGCAGAAAAAGAAGGTAGCTGGCCAGAGGATTGCTTTATTATTAAAAAAAAAAAAAAAAAAAAAAGAAAAGAAAAAGAAGAAAAAATAGACATTTTTAGAGCTATATGAAGTTTACAGAAAGATTATAAAGGAATTATACTCCTTCCTCCATGATCTCCCCACCCCCACACTGTTTTCCTCTTATTAACATCTTGCATCGCTGTGATACCCTTATTACTACTGATGGACCAATATTGATACATCATTGGGTACACTTTTTAGAGACAACAAATTCCACAGTTACATAAATCAGTGAAGCTATTTAGGGATAATAAATAAATAATAACAGCATTTTGAAGAGCATATTGGAGGAAGTCGAATATTAGAGACTTTTTACTAATTCAAACTAGTGCAACATGGAAGTAACTTTTCTGGGGGGTTCTAGGAAAACAGGTTCCTCCATTTTCTGTGGTATCTTTCAAAAGCTAGTCCTCTCTTTCTTTCTTTTTTTCCCCTTTATTTTAATTTAATTTAATTTTGTAGAGACACGGTCTTGCTTCATTGCCCAGGCTAGACCTCTCTACAGTCGTTTTACCAGGACAAGAGAAACCAATTTTAGAATGAAGATGATGATGTACAAGGCAGAGAATGAGACCAACAAAACAACAAAAAACAAAATAAATCAATTTTATTTTGATGTCTTTAAGTCATTGAATCAAATTTGTCCTGAAGCTTACACTGTACTACTTAACAATCTGTTGAACCAGTAAATCCTCTTTATTGTTTAAGCTAGTTTCAATTGGATTTTCAGTGCTTGCAACATAAAGCATTCTAAATGATATATAATCATATTAAAGGTAACTGCATAGTTTTGTCATCCTCTTGAATGTTCCTATCAAACACTGTTATTGATAGACATCCAGATCAACTGCTACAATCAAAAATCTGTAAACCGACTAGGCAAGCTGCAACCCATGCTGCAAATTTCTTCCCTAATTGTCTATGTTTCTGACTGTGTGTGCTGTCATATGTGTATTTACACACAATTATTGACTGTGCTGGAAAAGATTATGGCATCTGAAAGAACCCTGGTAGTACAACCAAAGGCCCAAGATGCAAGGATGTTTTGAACATTCCTTACTCTACTTAACTTCACAAAAAGGCACAAGAGAGCTCATTGCGTAACACAATTTGGTATGAAAAATAGAGGGGAGTACATATAGCATGATGCTCTTTATATAAAGTTAAAAACACAAGTCTTCAGCTACTATTTATAAATTCCCAAAGACTACATAAAAAGAAAAGCACTGGAATTATGAAATAGAATGCTGAATGACTTTTTCCAGTTGATATGAAACCACAAGATTAGTTACAGGTTTGCGCCATGGTCCTGACTTTTGTCTTGTGTGGTGCTTTTGCAGATGCTTATTACATTATTATTTTAAAAAAAAATAGCATCTTTAAAGATTAGAGAGTAAAACTGTGTAAAACGTATTCATATATTTTGTTTCCCATTTGGAATTAGACAGTTTCAGAAATTAAACACAGTAGTACATCAATAAAGGGTCCTAACTAGAAGATGTGTTTCCAAAGAACTTTTCAGATATCTCATCATTTTCTGGTTCAGCTCTTCCTTCTTCATTCACAGCATAAAGATTTTTCATTGGTTGCCTATTTGCTTAAGTTGGAACATGACAGGTAATGGTTAACCATGTTAGATTAGTCAAATCAAATCCCATACATTCTTCCCTGCTCTACTGTCTCCCAGGAAGCCTAGGAAAATGTTTTCAGTGACTAATGCTCTGAAATTCTTTTATTCCTGGCAAAATTAACTGATGTAGTCATCTTAGTTCTTTAATTTACAAATTACAAATAGTTTCATCATTTATAATGTCAGAGAACATTCTAAGAACAGTTTGGACCAAAACTTTGACCAAACTAATTAGCTCAGTTTGTCTATACAGCAGATTAATTACAATGAAGAATATATCTGGGTCTCTGAGAGTCTGGCCACCCTAGAGGTGATGCATGGATGTTAGTGTTGGTGGTCAAGACTCGCTGTTCTTAGTGTCTAGACAGGGTGTAGGAGGGGAAGACAGCAGTGGGATCTACAACAAACCTGTAACCCCAAACCAAACTTCATTCATCTATAGTTCCACATATGTTATTGGTTATGAAAGTCTTTTCAGCCACATCTGCACGTGAGGATAGTAATCAATGTCAGCAGAATTATTTTGCAACAGATAATTACATATGTACATTCACACACAAACACACACACACACAAACACACATTTTTTTTTTTCAGAAATCATCTTCTTTCTTCAATAAATCATTCTTCTTTGGGCACCAAAATACCAAAAATATGTGATCCCAAACAAGTTGTTTTTCAAATCTAGTGGATAATAAACCCAGTTTTTAGTATTGTAATAAAGTCATATATGAATATTCATAAAGTCATGTCATGCATTTTAGGCAAGCAAATGGCAGACTTGGGGTTTCTCTTTTGACATCCAAGTATGAAAATTACTCTATTTCATTTATAAAATGGTTACTGTTCCTCTAACACTAACTTTTAATTTACTTATCAGTGGTGAAACTATTTTTCTTTTGTGAATTAAGAATAAAGTTGTTGAGCAAAAAGTGGATTCTTGCTGAGAAATGTAGGACATTCAGGAAAGACCTGCAGTGTGTTATGACTTGGTTTAGCAACTAAACACTAATTCAGTTTCAACAATAACTCTCATTAGAGGATTTTATTTCTTTTGAAATACATATGAGAGGTTTGGATATTTTCTTCTTCACATATATTTGAGTCAGTTATTTTATTTAAAAAATATTTACAGTTCAGGTACATTTCAATCACTTAAAAACTGGTGTTTCAGAATGACAATACGAATTTAATTAAGTTAAATGTAGTCTATTTTCTCACTTGTGGCCTGCATGTATCAAAGTCTTAGCATGATTATTAGAATTTAAAATCGAGAAAAGTGTTCTAGATTTGTACTGAAGAAAATGTAAAGGCCTTTTCAGTATGTCTGGTTAATAGATGTGAACAATAGATTTGTACCTGCAGTGCGTGAATGAAGGAAAGTAGCTTATGTGGGGTGCAAGAACAGGATCACTGAGGGTCTTGTGGGTCAGAAATGGAATTTTAAAACCACTCCACTGCTTCAGAAGAAAACCATATAAAGAATAAAGTCATAGGATGTGCTCTGAGGCTGGGGAGTGAGCTAACAACCTGATGGCAACCGCCTTCAAAAGCTGTGCAGAAGTGCTCTCAGCCCACTCTCTAATGTATTCCAAGGCTGGGGCATGGCTTCTCCACCTACTGATCCTCAATTCTCACGAAAATACAACCAAAAGACTTTGCTGACCCTGAAACTGGTTTGGGGCCCCTGAGGTTAAAGTGTAAGGTTAAAGAAGTTTTAAGTCTAGACACCAATAAATAATGACCTGAGCCTCACAAATCAGCATTTTTGCAAACTGCAGCAGGCTGTCTTCGGTTTCTCAAATCAACTAAAACTTTAGGCAGGCTTAGTTCATGGAAACTGTGATCACCTCAACTCAGACTGAATTTTTAGAGTTGTTAAACTGGAATAGCATGATTATGTTTAAGGAAGTCAACTTTTTTGTTTAACTATGGGGATATCTTTTGTTCCTAACAGTAAATTAATAATTATAAGTATTAATAAAAAGTTATTTAGGAAGAGTCTCCCTCACTAATAGGATTTATGTCCCACTGCTGTTCAAAATGCTTTGCTTATGCAACACTGTTACAGTTAGTGCTTCAGTGATGGTCAAACAGAAGTATTTGTCACTGATTAATAAATCAAAGTCATTAAGGATCTGTGGTTTTCGTGTATTTCTGGCTTTCTAGGATTAGTATTAAGTGAAATAAATAAGATTCCTTTTAACTTGGAGGAAAGACTGAAATGATCTGATATAGACAAACTAAGAACACAGTTTAGATACATCCAAATATGCTGTAAATGAGATTAAGAGGAAGAGTTTAAATTTCTTAAAAAAAAAAAAAAAAATTATGTTTGCCTGATAGTGTTACCCTCACAGTAAAAATTTGAGGAAATATAATATCTCCTAAGAGTGGTCATTAGCTACTGGTAAAATGAATAGCACAATCCAATTTCTGGCAAAAGATGCTCAAGCATTTGATATTTTGTATTTTCATGGGAAAATACTCATTTCTAGATTACAAGTGAGTTTGGAGAGATTTTTGAAAAAGTAAAGCGCTTTCAACCACACTTTGGTGTGTCATTTTGATTTAAAAAATAACCCCTCAGGTAAAATTTAGATACGTTTTCCAAGAAAGTCATATTGCTGATATTTTCTAGCAAATTCAAACAATTGTTTAGAAGTACACTCATCAGTATTAGCAATTATTAGTAATAATGACAACTAAATATTTATATGAACAATGAGTGCAATTATTTACCTTTAAAATTTACTTGTAATCAAGCAAGCATACTCTTCACCTAATATTAAACTGTGCACTGGTGAGTGAACATTTTTTTCATTTAATATCCTTATTCACATTTTTCTTGATGCTTGCTTGTATATTGATGTAATAGCTTGCAAGAAAAAGAGCTCATGTCTCTGCCTGAAAGTGAAATCTTATGAATATGCAAATAACATTTTGATGAGCTGAAGTTTTTCTTGGAATGGAACTGTTCCCTCTTAAGTTATACTGAATATTAGCCATAGCTTAGGACACAAAGCACATGAAGACTGAGTTTTTAAAGAAAAAATATCTGAGAAATAGTTGCTTTCTAGTTATAAAACATGCTGTATTGTTGAATCTGGTCTTCTCAATTTAGCTTAATGCTTTGTTGTAAAAAAATGCCATTTAATTTTTATTGCATAGAAGAGTAGTGAATCAGTAATATGAAAAGATGTATAGATTGTCTGCCCTGTATGTTGCCCTGTAGTTCTTAAAATGCAAATTCTGGAGGCACATCTTTTAACAGTTTTAATTCAACCTGGTACGATGTGTCCAGATGACTTTAAAATGTTGCTTTGGAGAACTCTGCAGAATGAACCCAGTTTTTTATGGTATCTTGTTCTGTAAAAATATTCGACTGATGTTCAATTTCAACTCTAGACAAAAATCTTGCACACAAACCTCGGTAAAGTATTAGGTTGAGAACTTAGTGAGATAACAGCACTGGTTTCTGAAGCTATTATTGGTGTCTAGACAGGCTGATTGTGCTGATTATGTTCTCTATTGAGAGTTAGACTGGCCCTCAGCTGGAGAGGACTGCCTCACTTTCACTTTTCTCCAAACACCAAACCAGTGGTTCCCAAACTTTGGTTGGTATCAAAAACACCTGGGGATCTTGATAAAAATACAAAAGTCCATGCACCATCCTAATTTAATGAGCCTGGGCCAGTGTTCTTTTCTGGCTTTCTGAGATTCTGATATACACCAAAGTTGGGAAACCACTACACTAAACAAAAGCTTAAAGGAAAATATTGGGATAATTTTTATTACGGTTAAGCAGTTTAAAATATTTGAGGCATGGCTACAGTTAAATACAATGATTTTTTTTTAAAGAGAAAAAAATACTTAGTATAGAACTTAATGAAGCAACAATGAAGTCATGTCCTTCCTCGCATTAAGAATTTGGAATCCTTCTGAGCTTTAAACTAATACAAATTTACAGTTAAAGAAAGAGATTAGGCCCTTAAAAGTAATCTAGGATACAGAGTCTAAAAGTGAGGCAGAGATTTGGAGAATTATGAAAACACCAATCAGGATGAATTAGGACAAGAATATGACCAATTAAAAAGTGTGAAACCCAGCCAACCATATTTCACCCTTCTTAAGGAAAAACTGTGCTAAAAAGAAATGTGGCTAAAGAAGATACATAGATGGCAAATAAGCATTTAAAAAGATGCTTAACATCATTTGTCATTAGAGAAATAGAAATTAAAATAGCAATGAAATACCACTATACACCTATTAAAACGGCTAAAATCCAAAAAAAACCCTGTCAATACCAATTGCTGGCAAGGATACCAAACAATAGGAACTCTCATTCATTGCTGATGGGATGCAAAATGGCACAGCCACTTTGGAAAACAGTTTAATAGCTTCTTATAAAGTTAACATAGTCTTACCATACAATCCAGCAACCATGCTCCTAGGTATTTCAACTGATTTGAAAAGTTATGTCCACACAAACACTTGTATATGAATGTTTATTCATAATTCCAAAGAATTGGAAGCAATCAAGGTGTCCTTTAAAAGATAAGTGAATAAGCAAACTATTGTACATCCATACAAAGGAAAACTATTTAGTAATAAAAAGGAATAAACCATTAAGCTATGTAAAGACAAGGAAGAATCTTAAATGCATATTGCAGAGTGAAAGAGACCATTCTAAAAAGCTATGATTCCATTTATATAACATTCTGGAAAAGGCAAAACTATAGAGACATTTAAAAAAGATTAGTTGTTGCCAAGGGCTTTGGTTGGTAATGGTTGGGGATGTTGATTAAGAAAAGCACATGGGGAATGTTTTAAAGTGGTGAGCTTCTTTTGTATGGTACTATAATGGTGGCTACATAACGCCATGTATTTGTCAAAACCCACAGAACTAATTTTATGGCAAAAATAATAAAACAATGTATGCAAATTTAAAGATATTTCAGAGATTGTAGGATCCCAGAATGAAATGGAACTGTGACATAAGAATCTAATTGTACTGCAATTATATGAAATAATCTCACTAAAGGTAGTTGAAGAATCGGTTAATGACCTAAGGAATTTGAAAATGAGTGGAGTCCATAAGACTAATGGCAAAAGCAACTGTACATAAGCACGCTATTATAGTTGATCAAGTAGATTTTCCCATGGGGTATGAATACATATACACAGCATACATGTATACTGGAATTGAACAGTTAAGTAAATGGATGATTGCTATGGTTTGAATATGTCCCCTAAAGTTCATGTGTTGGAAATTTAACCCCAAATGCAACAGTGTTGAAATATGGGATCTTCAAGAGGTGATTAGATCATGAGAGCTCTGTCTTCATAAATGGATTAATCCTGTTATCATGTGAGTGGGTTAGTTGCCATGGGAGTGGGTTCCTTAAAAATGTGAGTTTGGCCCCCTCTTGCCTTCTCTGGCACATGTTTCCTGGCCATGTGGTGACTTCTATCATATGACATAGTTTTATTGCGGCACTATTCACAATAGCAAAGACTTGGAACCAATCCAAATATCCATCAATGACAGACTGGATTAAGAAAATGTGGCACATATACATCATGGAATACTATGCAGCCATAAAAAAGGATGAGTTCGTGTCCTTTGTAGGGACATGGATGTAGCTGGAAACCATAATTCTCAGCAAACCATAGCAAGAATAGAAAACCAAACACTGCATGTTCTCACTCATGGATGGGAATTGAACAGTGAGATCACTTGGACACAGGAAGGGGAACATCACACACCAGGGCCTGTTGTGGGGAGGGGTGTAGGGATAGGGATAGCATTAGGAGATATACCTAATGTAAATGATGAGTTAATGGATGCAGCACACCAACATGGCACATGTATACATATGTAACAAACCTACACATTGTGCACATGTACCCTAGAACATAAAGTATAATTATTTTTTAAAAAGAAAAAAGAAAAGAAAGCCCTCACCAGATGTGCCCTCTTGATCCTGGACTTCCCAGCCTCCAGAACAAAGAGTCAAATAAACTTCCATTGTTTGTAAATTACCCATTTGGTGGTATTTTGTTATAGTAACACAAAATGGGACTAAGACAATGATGGATGGTGCAAGTCAGGTTTCTCACCCTTTGGAGTGGGAGCTTACAGATCAGCAAGTGTAACCGGCTAGAATGATCCGTATGGTAATGAATTAGGGTTGGAGAATTCAATATGAAATCATGTTTAGCTTAACATAGACACAGATGAATGAAGGAAAAAAATTAGAGGTATGTGCATATATATGTGAGTTAGTATACACACACATAGTTCCTCACTTCAGCTTCCCTTTTATCAAAGAGCCTAGAGGCAAGGAAGCCCCAGAAGAAACTAGCACACCTAGTACCCAGATCATGTTTTGTAATACCATTCTCCAATGAAGGGAACCAGGGCTTCTTGGGAAGATGGTTGATTCTAGAATTGAGGTAGAAAATATACAAGATAAGTGTGGAGTATCTGGTAGTTCCAGAAAGTAAGGAAGTGCTCAAGAAACAAAAACAGAAAACCACAATGGGCATATGTCAAAGAGACATAGGAACTAGTTAGAGAGGCTTCTGCAGGCTTTACAGGAAGCACAGAGCTGGCATCTGCTTGGTTTCTGCGGAGGCCAAAAGAAGCTTACAATCATGGAGGAAGGTGAAGCAGGAGCAGGCATGTCACATGTTCCTGCCATGTGATTTCTGGTTCTTATAAAATATTAAATCCATGAATTGACACTTCTGAAGTTATTTAAAGAAATTTGTCATAGGCTTTGAAATGATAAAGACAGCTCCAAAAATATTTTGGGTAGTTGCAACAACTTTGAACTAAGTGCCTTACATCTTAAGGTGAAAGCTCTGAAGGAAAACATTCATTTGATGTTTAAGTTCTGGTAAACTTTATTTTTAACATAACAAAATGAACATTATAGTGAACTTATGTGAGAAATTAGTCAATGTATCTAGCATAAAAAGGTGAAGCAATTATCTAAATAATTGCTTGGACATGTTTCTTTCGTATTTTGCAACAGAGTTATATATACCCAATGTAAAATGTGAAATACATTTATAAGCCTTGCTATAGAAAAATGGAGGTTCCTGCCTTCTCTTTCCCTGTTCTATTTTCTCTTCCCCAGAAGCACTTCTATCAATTTTGGCTGATATTTTGATATTTACCTTCATGTCTCCAAATAGGATGCTTGCATAGCCTCTTGCTTTTTTCACAGTTTTAGGTGTTATCTACAGATCTATTGCAATAGAAGTTGAAGATCTAGCTTACTTCCCCTCCCTATGTCCCTACAGCACATACACAACTTTTCCATTTCTTCATTCTCTATGTATATTTATACCCCAACTTAGTGTTTACATTATTATGACCATAGTAAATATTATTAATATGCCACGTGTCTCCCTATGTCATGTAGTAAACAGCTGTGCCATGTAGTTAACAAGTATTTCTTTTCCTTTCCTGCACAACTTTTTGGATTAATTAGTTTATATTATTGTTTGTTTTCTTGGGTTTCCCTGACTTGTTTATCACTAATGCAAGCCCAAACTCTGTCAATTGTCTAAATTTCTCTCAAGTATATTAAGATGTAGTACATATTCTATCAATTTCTTCTCTTATTCTCAATTTTATCTTATGGAAGACATTTTTCTGGGTGTGTTGCTTTGTCAACCCTGCACAATGATAGTTTGGGATCCTCCTTTACCACCCTCTTGGGATTCCCTTTGCCTTGTTCTTATGCTAATTATCCTGTACTATTCTTTGGTTTTGTTTTCTCATCTTTTTAATGGAGCAAATCCTCAGGCATTCTTCTGAGAAAAGGTACATGGGCAATAATTGAGATCATACATGTCTGAAAACGTCTTTATTTTATCCTGAAATTAGGTAGGTTTTCTACGTATAGAATTGAAGGGTACACATCAGTTTTGCTTTATAATTTTAAACACATTGTTTCATTGCCTTTGAGATTGAAGTATTGTTATTTAAAAATATAATGTCATTTCCATCTCTAATCTGTTTTGTGACATGCACCCTCTTATCAGAGTTTCCTGTAGCCAACAGTTTTCTCAAAGTCTGATGTGGATCTATTTTCATCATTTATGCTGGCATTTTAATGAGTTATTTCAATCTGGAAGATCATATGTTTCAGGTCTGAATAGTTGTCTTGTACTGTTTGTTTAATGATCCCCTCCCCTCTGCTGATAGCAGAATTCTAAGATTTCCCCCATGATTTCTGCCTTTATAGAAATTCCTCTCCTTGAGTATGAGTGGAAGTTTGAACTTCTAACCAATAGAATATGGCAAAGGTATCACCACTGGAGGCTGGAAAACTGGCTAACCATATGCAGAAAACTGAAACTGGACCCCTTCCTTACACTTTATGCAAAAATTAATTCAAGATGGATTAAAGACTTAAACATAAGACCTAAAACCAAAAAAAAAAAAAAAAAAAACCCTAGAAGAAAACCTAGGCAATACAATTCAGGACATAGACATGGGCAAAGACTTCCTGACTAAAACAAAAGCAATGGCAACAAAAGCCAGGTTTGACAAATGGAATCTAACTAAACTAAAGAGCTTCTGCACAGCAAAAGAAACTATCATCAGAGTGAACAGGCAACCTATAGAATGGGCGACAATTTTTGCAACCTATCTATCTGACAAAGGGTTAATATCCAGACTCTACAAAGAACTTAAACAAATTTACAAGAAAAAAACAACCCCATCAAAAAGTTGGCAAAGGCCACCATCTGGGAACTGAGGAGTGCCTCTTCCCGGCTGCCCAGCTGACTGGGAAGAGAGGAGCGTCTCTGCCTGGCCACCACCCTGTCTGGGAAGTAAGGAGTGCCTCTGCCCAGCCCCCCGCACAGTCTAGGATGTGAGGAGCTCCTCTGCCTGGCCGCCCTACTGTCTGGGAAGTGAGGAGCGCCTCTGCCAGGTCACCTCACAGTATGGGAAGTGAGGAGCGCCTCTGTCTGGCCGCCTCACAGTCCAGGAAGTGAGGAGAGCCTCTGCCTGGCCACTGTGCAACCCTCCAGGTGTGAAGTGACAGCCTTGTATGTGATCTTTCTGCCCTCCCCAAGTTTGCATTTTCAACGTTAAAGTTTACTTTTTAATTTAAAAAAAAAGAAGCGGGCAAAGGATATGAACAGACACTTCTCAAAAGAAGACATTTATGCGGCCAACAAACATATGAAAAATAGCTCATCGTCACTGGTCATTAGAGAAATGCAGATCAAAACCACAATGAGATGCCATCTCATGCCAGTTAGAATGGTGATCATTAAAAAGTCAGGAAACAACAGATGCTGGAGAGGATATGGAGAAATAGGAACTTTACAGTGTTGGTGGGAGTGTAAATTAGTTCAACCATTGTGGAAGACATTGTGGCGATTCCTCAAAGATCTTGAACCAGAAATACCATCTGACCCAGCCATCCATTACTGGGTATACCCAAAGGATTATAAATCATTCTACTACAATGACACATGCATACATGTGTTTATTGCAGCACTGTTCATAATAGCAAAGACTTTGAACCAACCCAAATGCCCATCAATGATAGACTAGATAAAGAAAATGTGGCACATATACACCATGGAATACTATGCAATCATAATAAAGGATGAGTTCATGTCCTTTGCAGGGACATGGATGAAGCAGGAAACCATCATTCTCAGCAAACTAACACAGGAACAGAAAACCAAACACCATATGCTTGCACTCATAAGTGGGAGTCGAACAATGAGAACACATGGACACAGGGAGAACATCACACATTGGTACCTGTTGGGGGATGGGCGACCAGGGGAGAGATAGCATTAGGAGAAATACCTAATGTAGATAATGGGTTGATGGGTGCAGCAAACCACCATGGTGCGTGTATATCTATGTAACAAACCTGCAGGTTCTGCACACGTATCCCAGAACTTAAAGTATAATTTAAAAAAATAAATAATAAGAAAACAAATTTAAAAAAGAATATGGCAAAGGTGATGAAATAGCACTCCCCATAATTATATGATTTTACTATGTTATATGGCAAAGGCGAGAAATTTTGTAGATATAATATAGGACCCTAATCAGTTAATTTTAAGTTAGTTAATTAAAAGAGATTTTCCTGGGTATGCCTGACCTGGTCAAATGAGCCATTTATTTATTTATTTATTTGTTTAAGAGCAGGTTTTGCTCTGTCACCCAGGCTGGAGCACAGTGGTGCAATCATGGCTCACTGTAACCTCTAACTCCTGGGCTCAAGTGATCCTCCCACCTGGGCCTCCCAAAGTTCTGAGATTACAGGCATGTGCCACCACACTCAGCAATTGAGACTTTTAAAAGAAGGCGTAGAAGTGAGAGACTCTCTCTTGCTAGCCTTGAAAATGCTAGCTACCATGGATTCTAAAGCTGAAAATAAATTATTTCTGCCAACAAATGTGTGAACTTAGAAGAGGACTCTTAGCCTGTGATGAGACTGCAGCCCTAGCTAACTCCTTAACTGTAGCCTTGTGAGACCTTGAGCAGAGAAGCCAAGTGAGTGTATCTGAACTTTGGCCCATGGAAACTGTAGGGCAATACTTAATTCTAGTTTTTGGTAATTTGTTAGGCAGCAATAGAAGACTAACACATATCCCCCCTTCACACACACGTTTTTGTTGTTGTTCTCTGATTCTGAGACTCCTATTACTTGGATTTTGGATTTCCTTGGCTAATCATCTATTTTTTTTTTTTTATCTCTTTTTTCAATACTCTACATCTCTGTTTCTCTGTTCCACACTCTGGGAAATTTCTTTAGAAATTTTTATCTTCCAGCCCTTCTGCTATGGTTTGAATGTGTCCCCACAGTTTATGTGTTAGAAACTTCATTCTCAATGCAACAGTGTGGGGAAGGGGGGGGTCTCTGAAAGGTAATTAAGCCATGAGGGCTCTGCTCTCATGAATGAATTATTGTCCTGATTTGGGGAATAGGTTAGTTATCTTAAAAATGGACTCCTGATGAAAGGATGAGTTTCACTTTCTTCCTTTCTCTCCCGAGTGCTCTTGTGCCCTTCTGCTCTTCAGCCAGGCGATGAACTATGATGAACTTATCAGATATGGCCCCTCAATCACAACTTCCCAGCCTTCAGAACCATGAGTCAAATAAATTTCTATTGTTTATAGATTACCCAGTTTCTGCTGTTCTATTATAGCAGCACAAAACAGACTAGGAAAACTTCCAATTTGTTTTCATTTCTGCTATCATACATATATTTTTAAATAATAGATTGTTTTATTTCTGTGAATATTCTTATTTATTATACAGTATATTATACTTGTTTCATGGTAGCAATGTTGTTTTTTATCTTTCTGAATATATTAATAATGTGATTTCTGTTTTATTTTGTTTTTAGAGTTTTCTTTTCCATGTAGGGTATGCATTTGCTCCAAGTTGCATTTATCTGCTGTTTTGCTTTGGTCCTTTTACCCCTCAAGTTAAAGGCTTCCCTAAAATTAAAAGGCAGTGGGCATCTCTGAATGTGTTGGCGTGAGTTGGGAGTAATTGAGGCTGGAGGTGGGGAAGCAGCTTATCCAATCACAGTTTTTACTTTGGGGCATTCTAGCTTGGCTATTTTGTTGGGGAACTTAGAATGCTATTATCTTGAAACTTTTTTTCTTGGGCTGGTCAGGCTGTGGGGAAGGATTTTCCAATCTCCAGGCTAACGATAAAAGTCTGTCAACTAGTATTCTGAAAGCCAGGTAGATAAAGAGGAGCAGGATTTTAAACATTTAACATGCATTATTTTCCCTCAGTATCCTATCCTTGCCTTCAACCCCACTGGCCAAAAGACTCTGTTTTATACCTTCCCCAGAGACTAGATCTCTGATCCTCTGCCAGGGTGAGAAGGTAGGGAGAGAAGAAAAATAGAGTGGTGGTTGCCAGATGCTGGGAGTTGGAGACACCACTGATGGATCTGACTGCTGTCTTGGACTTTCAGCCAATCTTCCTATTTTTCCAGAGACTTTCGAGTGCTGTCAGTCCCAGAGCTTTGTTCAGCCTCTGGTGTAAAACTGAGTTAGTCTACAGCCTTTCCCTTTGCTGGCTTTGAGTTTTGTGACACAGTCTCGCTCTGTGACCCAGTCTGGAGTGGCATGATCTCAGCTCACTATAGCCTCAAGTTCTCCAGGCTCAGGTGATTCTCCCTCCTCATCCTCCCAAGTCACTTGGACTGCAGATGCACGCTACCTTGCCCAGCTCAGTTTTGAATTTTGGTAGAGATGCAGTTTCCCCATGTTGCCCAGGCTGGTCTTGAATTCCTGGAATCAAGCAATCCACCCACCTCGGCCTCCCAAAGTGCTGGGATTACAGGCATAAGCCACTGTGCCCAGCTTGTTATGTTCTTTTTACCACTAATTCACCTGCTTCTCAGTCTCTATATTGTTTATTTGTTTGTTTTGTTACACTCTTTTGTTCTCGCTGTCCTTATTGATTTGTGCTTCTTAAAAATGTGTCTTATTCTTATTCCAAAATTGACCACATAGCTGGAAGTAAAGCACTTCTCAGCAAATGTAAAAGAACAGAAATTATAACAAACTGTCTCTCAGACCACAGTGCCATCAAACTAGAACTCAGGATTAAGAAACTCACTCAAAACCTCTCAACTACATGGAAACTGAACAACCTGCCCCTGAATGACTACTGGATACATAATGAAATGAAGGCAGAAATCAAGATGTTCTTTCAAACCAATGAGAACAAAGATACAACATACCAGAATCTCTGGGACACATTTAAAGCAGTGTGTAGAGGGAAATTTATAGCACTAAATGCCCACAAGAGAAAGCTGGAAAGATCTAAAATTGACACTCTAACATCACAATTAAAAGAACCAGACAAGCAAGAGCAAACACATTCAAAAGCTAGCAGAAGGCAAGAAATAACTAAGATCAGAGCAGAACTGAAGGAGATAGAGACACAAAAATCCCTTCAAAAAATCAATGAATCCAGGAGCTGGTTTTTTGAAAAGATCAACAAAATTGATAGACTGCTGGTAAGACTAACAAAGAAGAAAAGAGAAAAGAATCAAATAGACACAATAAAAAATGGTAAAGGGGATATCACCACGGACCCCACAGAAATACAAACTACCATCAGAGAATACCATAAACACCTCTACGCAAATAAACTAGAAAACCTAGAAGAAATGGATAAATTCCTGGACACATACACTCTCCCAAGACTAAACTAGGAAGAAGGTGAATCCCTGAATAGACCAATTGCAGGCTCTGAAATTGAGACAATAATTAATAGCCCACCAACTAAAAGAAGTCCAGGACCAGATGGATTCACAGCCAAATTCTACCAGAGGTACAAAGAGGAGCTGGTACCATTGCTTCTGAAACGATTCCAATCAATAGAAAAAGAGGGAATCCTCCCTAACTCATTTTATGAGGCCGACATCATCCTGATACCAAAGCCTGGCAGAGACACAACAAAAAAAGAGAATTTTAGACCAATATCCCTGATGAACATTGATGCAAAAATCCTCAATAAAATACTGGCAAACAGAATCCAGCAGCACATCAAAAAGCTTATCCACCATGATCAAGTGGCCTTCATCCCTGGGATGCAAGTCTGGCTCAACATATGCAAATCAATAAATGTAATCCAGCATATAAACAAAACCAAAGACAAAAACCACATGATTATCTCAATAGATGCAGAAAAAGCCTTTGACAAAATTCAACAGCCCTTCATGCTAAAAACTCTCAATAAATTCGGTATTGATGGAACTTATCTCAAAATAATAAGAGCTCTTTATGACAAACCCACAGCCAACATCATACTGAATGGGCAAAAACTGGAAGCATTCCCTTTGAAAACTGGCACAAGACAGGGATGCCTTCTCTCACCACTCCTATTCAACGTAGTGTTGAAAGTTCTGGCCAGGGCAATCAGGCAGGAGAAAGAAATCAAGGGTATTTATTCAAGTAGGAAAAGAGGAAGTCAAATTGTCCCTGTTTGCAGGTGACATGATTGTATATTTAGAAAACACCATTGTCTCAGCCCAAAATCTCCTTAAGCTGATAAGCAACTTCAGCAAAGTCTCAGGATACAAAATCAATGTGCAAAAATCACAAGCATTCTTATACACCAATAACAGACAAACAGAGAGCCAAATCGTGAGTTAACTCCCATTCACAATTGCTACAAAGAAAATAAAATACCTAGGAATCCAACTTACAAGGGAGATGAAGGACCTCTTCAAGGAGAACTACAAACCGCTGCTCAATGAAATAAAGAGGGCAAAAACAAATAGAAGAACATTCCATGCTCATGGATAGGAAGAATCAATATCGTGAAAATGGCCATACTGCCCAAGATAATTTATAGATTCAATGCCATCCCCATTAAGCTACCAATTACTTTCCTCACAGAATTGGAAAAAATTCTTTCAAGTTCATATGGAACCAAAAAAAAGCCCGCATTGCCAAGACAATCCTAAACCAAAAGAACAAAGCTAGAGGCATCATGCTACCTGACTTCAAACTATACTACGAGGCTGCAGCAACCAAAACAGCATGGTACTGGTACCAACACAGAGCAATGGAACAGAACAGAGCCCTCAGAAATAACACCACACATCTACAACCATCTGATCTTTGACAAACCTGACAAAAACAAGAAATGGGGAAAGGATTCCCTATTTAATAATGGTGCTGGAAAAACTGGCTAGCCATATGTAGAAAGCTGAAACTGGATCCGTTCCTTATCTCTTACACAAAAATTAATTCAAGATGGATTAGAGACTTAAATTTTAGACCTAAAACCATAAAACCCTAGAAGAAAACCTAGACAATACCATTCAGGACATAGGCATGGGCAAGGGCTTCATGTCTAAATCACCAAAAGCAATGGCAACAAAAGCCAAAATAGACAAATAGGATCTAATTAAACTAAAGAGCTTCTGCACAGCAAAAGAAACTATCATCAGAGTGAACAGGCAACCTACAGAATCGGAAAACATTTTTGCAATCTGCCCAACTGACAAAGGGCTAATATCCAGAACCTACAAAGAACTCAAACAAATTTACAAGAAAAAAAAACAACCCCATCAAAAAGTGGGCAAAGGATATGAACAGACACTTCTCAAAAGAAGACATTTATGCAGCCAACAGACACATGAAAAAATGCTCATCACCACTCGCCATCAGAGAAATGCAAATTAAAACCACAGTGAGATACCATCTCACACCAGTCAGAATGGCGATCATTAAAAACTCAGGAAACAACAGATGCTGGAGAGGATGTGGAGAAATAAGACCACTTTTACACTGTTGGTGGGACTGTAAACTAGTTCAACCATTGTGGAAGACAAGTGTGATGATTCCTCAAGGATCTAGAACTAGAAATACCATTTGACCCAGCCATCCCATTACTGGGGATATACCCAAAGGATTATAAATCATGCTGCTATAAAGACACATGCACACGTATGTTTATTGTGGCACTATTCAAAATAGCAAAGACTTGGAACCAACCCAAATGTCCATCAATGACCAACTAGATTAAGAAAATGTGGCACATACACACCATGGAATACTATGCAGCCATAAAAAAAGGATGTGTTCATGTCCTTTGTAGGGACATGGATGCAGCTGGAAACCGTCATTCTCAGCAAACCATCACAAGAACAGAAAACCAATGCCACATATTCTCACTCATAGGTGGGAACTGAACAATGAGAAGACTTGGCCACAGGAAGGGGAACATCTCACACTGGGGCCTGTCATGGGTAGGGGGGAGGGGGGAGGGATAGCATTAGGAAATATACCTAATGTAAATGACAACCTAATGGGTGCAGCACACCAACATGGCACATGTATACACATGTAACAAACCTGCACATTGTACACATGTACTCTAGAACTTAGAATATAATAATTTTTTTAAGTGTCTTATTGCCATTTCTGGGGTTTGAGAAGAAAGTCAAAGTAGATGTATATGTTCACTTTGCCATATTTGCCATAAATCTGTTAATATTTTACTTGAATAATTTTCTGATTTTTCATAGGAAAAGATACTTCAGATAACTGCTTTGGATAAAAACAGGCCAAAAACCCTCCTGCCCTATGTTTTCTGGGATTTATATGAGAAAGTACATTCATTCTGTTTTTCATCAAAGCTTTGACTCAGGTCAGTAAGTTGATTAATCAATTTTAGAAAATAGTTCTTTTCTCTGGGAAGATTTTTTTAAAAAGTCAATAAATAGATGGACTTTGAAAGTAGTAAATGCCCTTTCACTGATAATTTTTCATGCTCACAGAAAACCAGCAACTTCCATCTGCAAACAGATTATTTTGGAAGACTCTTGCCTGAAGTTGATGTTTCTTTCTGTTAGCACCGGTGTGTCCGGAATTGGTGGGTTCTTGGTCTCGCTGACTTCAAGAATGAAGCTGCGGACCCTCACGGTGAGTGTTACAGTTCTTAAAGATAGTGTGTCTGGTGTTTGTTCCTTCAGACGTTCAGATGCGTCTGGAGCTTCTTCCTTCTGGTGGGTTCGTGGTCTTGTTGGCAGGAGCGAAGCTGCAGACCTTCGCAGTGAGTGTTACAATTCTTAAAGGTGGCATGTCTGGAGTTGTTCATTCTTCCCAGTGGGTTCGTGGTCTCACTGGTTTCAGGAATGAAGCTGCAGACCGTCGGTGAGTGCTACAGCTCTTAAAGGCAGCATGGACCCAAAGAGTGAGCAGCAGCAAGATTTATTGCAAAGAGCAAAAAGAACAAAGGGAGCTGATTGTCACTGGCTGACCCAGGTTGCCACTGGCTGGCCCAGGCAGCCTGCTTTTATTCCCTTGTCTGGCCCCACCCACATCCTGCAGATTGGTCCATTTTGCAGACAGCTGATTGGTCCGTTTTGACAGAGTGCTGATTGGTGCATTTACAATCCTTGAGCTAGCTAGACACATTGCCAGACGGAAAAGTTCTCCAAGGCCCCACTAGGTTAGCTAGACACAGAGTTAGCTAGATACAGAGCACCAAATGGTGTATTTACAAACCTTGAGCTAGACACAGAGTACTGATTGGTGTGTTTACAAACCCTGAGCTAGACACAGAGTGCTGATTGGTGCATTTATGATCCCTTAGCTAGATATAAAAGTTCCCCAAGTCCCCACCAGACTCAGGAGCCCAGCTGGCCTCACCCAGTGGATCCCGCACAGGGGCTGCAGGCAGAGCTGCCCGCCAGTCCCGAGCTGCGCCTGCACTCCTCAGCCCTTGGGCTGTGGATAGGACTGGGTGTCACGGAGCAGGGGGCGTTCCCCTTGGGGAGGCTTGGGCTGCGCGGGAACCCACAGCAGAGGAGGGGTTTGGGCACGGTGGGCTGCAGGTCCTGAGCCTTGCCCCACAGGGAGACAGCTGAGGCCCGGTGAGAACTCGAGCACAGTGCCGTCCGACCAGCACTGCTGGGGGACCCGGAGCAACCTTTGCAGCTGCTGGCCTGGGTGCTAAGCACCTCTCTGCCCTGGGCCAGTGATGCCAGCCAGCCGCCCTGTGTGCAGGGCCCGCCGAGCCGGCGCCTGCGCCCGCGCCCGCAGGAATTCACACTGACCTATGAGCGTCCTCGGCAGCCTGCCCGCGCTTCTCCCTCCACACCTCCCTGCAAGCAGAGGGAGCCGGCTCTGGCCTGGGCCAGCCCAGAGATGGGCTCCCACAGTGCAGTAGCAGGCTGAAGAGCTCCTCAATCACCGCCAGAGTAGATACCCAGGCCAAGGAGGCACCGAGAGTGAGTGCAGCTAGCACATTGTCACCTCTCACTGGCTTCATTCCATTGTTGACAGCCGAGTCTGTCAAACTAGAAGAGCCGCTGACAGAAGTGACGAAGAACCAACATTGCATCTGCTTTATATTTTTTTAGTACTTGTTCACATAGAAAGTATCCAAGACAAAATTCAAGTTAATTTGTAGATGTGAACAAATGTTCATAATGTAAGGCATTATCTCCCTAAAAATGTTATCATTTGTATTTGGCAAGTTCAAGGTTGAGAACATCATCAAAAAGATGATCACAACTGCTATTGAAAAATTTATGTCTCTAGGAGCATTTTAAACATGTGTTGAATTTCCCAAATATTCCTAACCTTGGTAGAGATGACCCTCCAATATTTGTTTATGTTTTTGCTTGAAGAATTCTTAGGAAACTCACCTCCCTGAGCAGAGTTCCAGTATTGTGTTTGAGGGACACTCTCTAAGTCATAAATCTCCTATGTCTCTGTGTAATGTCACTTCCTTCCAAGAGGCCTTTCCTTCCCATCCTATCCCAAATAGCTCCTGGCCTGAAGCCTGTATTTCTGTCTTTTGCTTCCTTTATAACACGTATCTGAAATTATGTTGCCTATCATTTGCCTCCCTTTAACTATCTAGATACCCCCTACCAGAGGTAAACTCCACAAAGGCAAGGGCGTTGTTTGTCCTGCTTTTTCTGCACCCCAGCTCCAGCACTGTAGTCTTCACATTTCTTCAGTCTGACTGCTTCCTCAGCCATTACTTGCTCCTTCACATTCTTCCTGCCCCAGTTCACCTTCTCAGAGAGACCTCTTTAACCACAGTGTCCAAAGTCTAATGACTATCTATTTCCTTCAGGGCCTTCAGTTGCAAGAAATCAAAAGTGACTTCAATTGGTTAAGCAGAAAAAGAGTAATACAAAGATGTTTTGTGGTTTACAGAATTGTTTAGAGGGCTGGAGAGCTAGGCTTGGGCTCAGCTTTTAGAACAGCATCTAAAGTTATATTGCAGAAGCAGAACTTATCTGATGAAGGAGTAATCTAGCTACCAAAGGCAAGTTGGCTGTTTTGTGCTGTATATTACCTTGTAGCCCCAGCCACTATTACAAGAGGGAGGGAGATAGAGAGTGAGAAAGAGATAGTGGGAAAGAGGGCTGGAGGGAGGGAAAGAAGGAGGAAGGGAGGGAGGGAGAAAGAGAAACTACCTGAACTCTCCTTCCCTTTTGCATCAGTAGCCTCTAATTTAAATTCTAGCATGGCTGTATTATTAGTGGAGCCCAAGTCAAATGCCTGTCTCTAGCTGGAAAAGCGATACATAAATAACTCCTATAGGGGGAGCTAATCTTTGCCTAACACCAAAATTCATGCATTAGAGCATTCTTAAAGCATTAAAAAGTTGACAGATGAGTCCATTATAGTCCCATTCACATCACTTCATTCATTTCCTTCCTACCTCTTATTAGCATATTTAGATGCCCTGTTATTTATATTTATTTATATTTTCACTAGAATACAAGCACAAGAAGGATGGGAATTTTATTAGTTTCCTATTGGCTGTTGTGATTAGTTACCACAAATTGAGTACCTTAAAATAACACAAAACCTATCATCTTACAGTTCTGGAGATCAGAAATTTGACACAGGTCTCACTGAGACAAAAGCAAGATGTTGTCAAGGCTGTGTTCCTTGTCTTATTGCCTCTCTTTCCACTTCAAAGCTAGCAACAGTGGGTTGAGTCCCTCACATTTTTTTTTTTTTTTTTTTTTTTTTTTTTTTTTTTTTTTAATGTAGACAGAATCTCACTGTCCCCCAGGCTGGAATGCAGTGACATGATCTTGGCTCACTACAACCTCCGCCTCCTGGGTTCAAGCAATCTTCTAGCCTCAGCCTCCCAAGTAGCTGGGATTACAGGCGTGTGCCACCACACCCAGCTAATTTTTGTATTTTTAGTAGAGATGGTGTTTCACCATGTTGGCCAGGCTGGTCATGAGCTCCTGAGCTCAGGTGATCCACGTGCCTCGGCCTCCCAAAATGCTGGAATTACAGGCGTGAGCCACCACCCCTGGCCTCACATTTTTAATCTATCTTTATCTCCTCTTTCTTCCAGCATGAAAAAGGTTCAGATTTTAAGGACCCATCTGATTAGATTAGGCCCACCTAATCCATGATAATATTCCCATCTCAAAGTCCATACCCTCACATCTGCAAAGCCTTTTTTAAATTTAATTTAATTTATTTTATTTTTTGAAACAGAGTCTCTCTCTTTTGCCCAGGCTGGAGTGCAGTGGTGTGATCTAGGCTCACTGCAAGCGCCCCATCCTGGGTTCAAGCAGCTCTTGTGACTGAGCCTCGCAAGTAGCTAGAATTACAGGCATGCGCCACCACGCCCTGCTAATTTTTGT